>NC_056745.1:178088185-178370685 GCF_019279795.1 Protopterus annectens | reverse complement strand
ACAATGCAGCACAAACAAGAAAATGGTCTTGTTCCATTGTGCACCACTAGTCTCTCAGGAATCAATCCTCATTCATAATAATAATGTGCCCTCCCAGTCGTATGCAGCTCACAAAGTCAACATTAGTAGAGTACTGTCTGGTCCCAGTGGGGTCACCTATTGAACAACTACAGCAGTCTACACAATGGTACTTTGCTTGTAGCTGCAGTGATCCCCTTTCCCCTGCCAGTATGTCAAACAACATAACATCACAGACAAAAAAAAACCTCAGTTGCTTGGCAGAAATATCCCTACTGGCAATGGTGTATCTTACAGTGCAAGTAAGCCTGTTACCTTATACAGACTTGTCCTGCCTCCACACATTGATGCTGGACAGCTCCCAGATATGGGAGTAAGCTCAGCACCAGATCTGTTTGGTAAAGAAGCCCAGCCCATTTCATGAAAACTGACTGGCAATTCTTTGAAAATCACAACCAGTCAGCATGGTGCAACCCAGTGCACAGAAATAAGGCAGTTTAGGCATGTAGAGTAAATGAACCTGGTGGAACCTGGTGCACAGAAATAAGGCAGTTTAGACATGTAGAGTAAATGAACCTGGTGGAGTACACTGCACAGAAATAAGGTAGTCCAGACATGTAGCATAAATGAGCCTGATGGAACCTGGTGCACAGAAATAAAGCAGTTTGACATGTAGAATAAATAAGCCTGGTGGAGAACATAGCACAGAATTAAGGCAGTTTAGACATGCAGAGTAAATGAACCTGGTGGAGCACACTGCACAGAAATAAGTCAGCCTAGACACATACAGAAAATGAGCTTGGTGGAACCCAGTGCATAGAAATAAGGCAGTTTAGACATGCAGAGTAAATGAGTCTGGTGGAACGCACTGCACAGAATAAGGCAGTTTAGACATGCAGAGTAAATGAGCCTGGTGGAGCACACTGCACAGAATTAAGGCAGTTTAGACATGCAGAGTAAACGAGCCTGGTGGAGCACACTGCACAGAATTAAGGAAGTTTAGACATGCAGAGTAAATGAGCCTAGTGGAGCACACTGCACTGAATTAAGGCAGTTTAGACATGCAGAGTAAATGAACCTGGTGGAGCACACTGCACAGAATAAGGCAGTTTAGACATGTCCAGTATAATTTCCCAACTAGCTGCATGTAGCTACTTAGTAATGCCCACTATAAGAAGCTAAGACATTCCAAGTACAGGAGCACCTGGTATGCTTTAGAGAACTAGGTGCTGCTATGTACCATTCAAGAAAATAGGGACTACTACAAATCATGCAGAGTAAATGAGCCTGGTGGAGCACACTGCACAGAAATAAGCAGTTTAGACATGCAGAGTAAATGGGCCTGGTGGAGCACACTGCACAGAAATAAGGCAGTTTAGACATGCAGAGTAAATGAGTCTTGTGGAACGCACTGCACAGAATAAGGCAGTTTAGACATGCAGAGTAAATGAGCCTGGTGGAGCACACTGCACAGAATTAAGGCAGTTTAGACATGCAGAGTAAATGAGCCTGGTGGAGCACACTGCACTGAATTAAGGCAGTTTAGGCATGCAGAGTAAATGAGCCTGGTGGAGCACACTGAACAGAATAAGGCAATTTAGACAGGCAGAGTAAATGAACCTGGTGGAGCCCACTGCACAGAATAAGCCAGTTTAGACGTGTCCAGTATAATTTCCCAACTAGCTGAATGTAGCTACTTATTAATGCCCACTATAAGAAGCTAAGACATTCCAAGTATAGGCACCTGTTGTGCTTTAGAGAACTAGGTGCTGCTATGCACCATTCAAGAAAATAGGGACTGCTGCAGATCATTACTTCAGTTTGAATAAGCTTCCTTCTTTTCAGAGACTAATGCCTTGCTTTGCCTCATATAACATTTCTTACAGGTTGCAATGAAACATTCTGTGTAGGCTGTCTACTGTAGTTCCTTCTTTAGTTGGGATAAGTCTTCTTCTTATAAGAAACTGATGTCTTACTTTGCTATATATAGAATTTATACATGGTGCAGTGAAATATTCTCTGTAGGCTGTCTATGAAACATGACAGTCTCCAGCAACACAAAAACACACAGCACACAATGCTTGTATGCATCTCTGCCCTGTGTTCATGAATTCTAAAACCAAACCTGCCAGCTGTATATAGTACTTAAACTCCTGTATTATTCAGTGGTTATCATAATTTTCTGATTTGTTTTTCCACAAACCTGGAGGTTGCCATATTAAAATGACTTTGTTTTTCATCCAAGACTTATTTGCAGAGTGCACTGTGTATTGTTATAATATGATGTTGAATTGTGGCTTTTTGTGCTACTTTGTATAAATATAAATATATAAATGAGAAAGTGTCCAATCATATAGCACTCTGTGTACTCCTGCAATACTTATATCCAACAGCAGGTATGTTTGGCAAACTGAAGTTTATTTGTGTAGGAGTGAATTGCAATGTGTAAGAAAACTCCAATGCTTAGTAAAATTACACACCCATTCAAATGTGTGCACACACAGATACACACACATATATATGTATATATATATATATATATATATATATATATATATATATATATATATATATATATATATATATATATATATATATATACAGAGAGAGAGAGAGGGAAAGCGAGAGATTTGTTTTCTTGCTGTAATATAGTAAATCTTTAGTAATTCCCATTCTTATTGACTATAGACTGCTTTATCAAGTATGTGTGGATGTATTGGTATTATTGCCACTGACCGTGAGCAAACTGTTTCAAAGTAAGTTAGTAATGAACACGTAAGCTGAAGAAAATAGTTTATATTTGTCTTTATATGCATCTTGACATACTGCCCAACAATAAGAGCATGATGATGCAATTAGCACTAAGCATACATTGTCGCCTCACAGCAAGAGGTTCTCTGGTTCAATTCTTGGCTGGGGTGCCTTCTGTGCAGAGTCTGCAAGTCCTCTTTGAGGTTACATGGGTTTTCTCTGGGTGTTGCAGTTTCCTCCCACGTTACAAAGACATGCAGTAGGTGGATTGGACACTCTAAAATTGGCTGTGGGTGCGAGTGTGTGTGCTAGTGAGTGCTACGAATGAACTATAGTGGCAAGGTAGCCACCTAGTGATGTAAACTTTGGCTCAAGATGATTGTCACTGGTGAAGTGTCACCCAGCCCCATGTGCAAAATGGGATAAAGGGGTTGAGGATGAATGGATACCTCTCAACCTCTTACTGCAAGATATCAGGACAAAGCCTGACTTAATGGTGGTAGAAGACAGAGCCCCTTGAATAGGGACAGATTTTAAATTTTGCACTTAGAAAGTCTGTAGAAAAACATTTTGCATTAGCTTGCACTTTCTGAAAGATATAAAATCTGAAACTGCAATGCATTAGGGACTTCAGTTCTCATTGATATTTGCAGAAAACTACAAATTTTATGAGGAACTGATTCAAAATACAAGGCAAAAGTCTGGACATTCTGCAAAAAATCTGGACAGTTGAGAGGTATGGCACTAAGTAAAGCAAAGCAAAACAGTTTCTTTAGGGAAAAATGCTTTCAGCGATGAATACAAGTGTTTGTGATGGAAAACAGCAGAGTAAGACTTTGTGACAGATCCAGGCTGCAATTAGTTTGCTGGAACCAAACAAGGCAAACATAGCCAATCAGATTTCACAGAAAGAGCCCACTTGGTTTACGTTAGTCATGATTATTCCAACATACATTGTTATCTGCAGCTATTGAAAGCTAGCAAAAGAGAAACAAGCTTATACTTCATTTTCTACAGCTGTCTAGACTTTGGCAGAAGAAAGCAGCTTACAGTTTGATTCTTAGATATGCACTTAGCTAAGTACTAGTAAGAAGAGTAAACTGTCCAGCAACATTTTTAGTATTCAAATAGAGCAGCAACTCCAGTCCTGCATCATGTGATCAGACATCATCCAATCACATCTCAGAATAATGATACAACAGGTTGCTAATTGAATTGATCTAATGTAGGGCTGAGACATGTGTGTAATGGAGGTATTTATGAAAAATCTGTTAGTTTAGACTGGAAAAAGAGCTAGACCTAGCAGGTAGGAGAACAGTGAGCGTGCATTGAGTGAATAAGAATCAAAACATCAAAAGGCCCACAAAAGTTCAAAATCAGCCCAATGCTCAAATCTGAAAAGAAAGGGAAGCTCAAGATTTGAGCAGGTTAAAAACATTGTAGTTCATAAGGTGGGTTCCAACTCAGTAAAGTACAATGAGCAAAACAACACATTTTAAAATGAATAAAGTCAAGAAAGCATTTTCAGAGTGGAGTGCTGACTTGAAAGACATGGAGAAAAAAAAATCTATGAGGTAGCATACATGTGTCTATGAAATGAGTGAATTGTTAACAAATGTATTTAGCAAGGTATAGATTTCTGTGTTAAGATCAGAGGAAAAAACATGTTATATACAGCCTCAAACATGATACACACAGTGAAACAAGATGCATAAATTAAAACTATATAATTGTTATGATGAAAAAAATTATATCGTTCAAAACAAATTTTACTCCATTCCTTTTATAGTGCACCTTACTGGAATTTCAAAACTCAGCAATGATAGTACCAAAACTCTGAAAAATGTAAGAGTGATCTTGTAGGAAACAAGTAAAGTGCAAAACTTTCTGTTAGATATTAAAAGTATTTTTTTGCAAAGGGGCAAGCCTCTTGCACCCACAGTATGTCAGGTTCTCCCCATGCTCGTTTAATATATATATATATATATAAACACACACACACACACACACACACACACACACATTATATATATATATATATATATATATATATATATATATATATATAAGAGAGAGAGAGATACATATACACATATAACTATACATATAAATATAGGACTCCACTAGATAAAATCGAATTACCATATTGTCGAATGTCGGAACGTTGAGACCAAAATGCTGGAAGTTCTGATGATCCCAAGTTTAAAAGATCAAGTATTAGAATATTGAATTAGCAGCCAAAAACATTGCTGCATCAGAATCTTGCAAAACATTCAGAAAAGCATAACACACCATAAAGCCACATTTGGATATGATGGAGACACACTGTTACTTTGAGCCCTGTGTATTATAGCAATAACACATGCCTGGGTGTGGGTAATGCTGGATTTACCCACGGTTGGTGTGGTTTGGTCACCAGGGTGAAGCCCGAGTGGCCAAACAAAGACAGCCGTGGTTAAATCCAGCATTACCCACACCCAGAAGTGGGTTATTGCTATTATACAATGACATTATTAAAGAAAAAAATAATTACTTTTCTTAAATAATTTCATAGTGTAATGCCTCCTTGCTGCCCTTCCGCAGCTGCCTGGTGTTCCGCGGCAGTTCTGATGTACTGCGCATGCATATACTTATGCAGTACATCAGAGCTGTGGGCAAAAGCAATGGAGAAAGCAAGATCTCTGTTGCTTTTTACAACCTGTCTTGGTATGTTAAATGAGTTTAACATAGTGAGACAGCTTTAAAAAAATAAACGGAGAATCTCCGTTGCGTTTTTTAAAGCTGTCTCGCTATGTTAAACCCATTTAACATAGCGAGACAGTTTTGAAAAAAGCAATGGAGAAAGCAAGATCTCTATTGCTTTTTAAAGTGTCTCACTATGTTAAATGGGTTTAACATAGCAAGACAGTTTTAAAAAAAGCAACAGAGATGCTCCGTTGTTTTTTTAAAGCTGTCTCGCTATGCTAAACTCTTTTAGTACAGTGAGATAGTTTGTAAAAAGCAATGGAGATCTTGCGTTCTCCATTGCTGTAACAAAAAAAAAGAGTTATACTAATGGAAAAAGTCCAGGCGACTGGACCATTTTCCATTACTATAACTCTGATTTACAATGTGCACGCTGACCAATCAGTGTGCACGTTTTGGAATATTAATGGGGGGTCATTGTATAATCCACAATAAATCATTCCATACCAGCAACTAGTGACACTTCAAACTTAAATCATAGCATATCGCAGCACAAATCACTTGTTAGTTAGAAAAAACTTTTTCAAGCATCCCAAAAAAATGATAGTTTGCAATGTATATACACACAAAACTAAAACTCCTTCAAAAATGTATAATATCCCATACAAAAACAACATGAACACCAGAAAAGTGATAACAGCAATCACTATTTACAGTGACGTTATCTGGTTAATAACTTTTGTTTACAGCACCAGTACGTTTTCCAGTTAACTGTACATTCTATGTTGTAAATATCACCATCAATAACTAGGATATTCTTTCCTGTCTGTGATTTAGTTAAAGCATACAAATTCCCTGTTATTCCATGGCTACAGACTGTGTTCTACGCAACTTTTATAAGACAAAGATAAACTTCTTAAAGTGGTAAACCCTATTAAATACAATTGCATACTAAACTGCAGCACAACATAGACGTCAATGCTTTCATAGAAGACTTCATGCTGCTAATTCGATATTCTAATAATCAATCTTTTAAACTTGCAATCATTAGAACTTCTGATGTTTTGGTCTCAACGTTCCAACGTTTGACAATATGGTAATTCAGTTTTATTAAGTGGAACCAGATAGTATATATATCTATATCTATCTATCTAAATATATATATATATATATATATATATATATATATATATATATATATATATATATATATATATACTAACTACAAGATTGAAAGTCTGACTGGGTCAGGAACCTATTTTCAGTGTAGGCCTGGGGAATAAAAGTTCCAATAACATTAATATTCAGTACAAGAGCTAATGTCTGACAAACACTCAAACACTCAAATATTCAGTACAGTTTGATTCTTTTAGTACAGATAAGTATGTGTTGAGATTCCAAAATGGTGGTCGCCTAGTGTACACCCTCTGCACAGAGCTCCTTACCTCAGCTACAAACTTTTTGGAAATTACATCTATTAATTACTGATTTCTGTGATCTAAAGGAAAAGGGTAAACAATTCATATTTTATCTTTCTGATTCAGTGCTTCAAACACCTCTATCAGAGCAAAGAGCATCCTATTTATCCTATTATCGGAACAGGAGTACCAGCCACATGTATCCAAAGGGGCCTGAGGCACTCTCTGCACATCCAAGCTGTAGTTTGTGTGTCGATTATGGCAAATGAACCAGAAGTGATGGAAATGCAAACCACTAAAGCTAAATTATCTACAATCTTTTCTCCAGAAAAGGAAATAGTATCCAAAAGACAGAAAACCAATAAACCAATATCAGAGCCTAGTAAAACTAGCGCAAAAAATAAAAACAAACCCAACTTTCATCTAGATGAACTGAAATTAGCGCTTCAACCTATTCATTTGGCCATACAAGATTTTTCTGACCAACTCGGTAAGTTTGGGAACACCATAAACCATATAGTAGACAGAGTGGACACCTTAGAGCATAAAACTCAAGCAAACGAAACTTCAATCCAGACCTTGTCTGAAGAACTGCGTGCCAAGAATACAACCTTAACTGAACTTCAAGCTAAATTAACTGATCATGAGGCAAGAAGCCGCCGCAACAATATCTTAATCAGAGGACTCCCTGAGTCCTATGAAAATCATGTCCTACTAACAATATCTAAACAGATTTTTGAACTACTCGTGAGTTCAGAAGGCTATTCTGCTGATATAATTGTGGAAAGAGTGCACCGTGCCATGCATAAACGACAAGACCCCTCTGCTCCTCGCCAAGTCTACACCAGACTGTTAAATTTCCAAGACACTCAAAAAATACTATTAGCAGCTAAAAAACAAAAATCTTTCACTTGGAAAAACCACAAGCTTACTTTCTCACAAGATCTGCCTCTGACAATCAAGACAAGCAGACAAAATCTGGCTCCGTTCTGCACTGATCTTATCAAGAAGAACATCAAGTTTCAAATGCGCTATCCAAGTGTCCTATCCTTCACATACAAGGATACTAAATATACCACCAGCACCATAAAGGAGGCTAAAGAGGCATTTATTAAAGCCTTCAATAATGTCCCGGTTCTATAACATAACTTATATTGAAATTCATATCAGTAAAAATTTTATATCATGGTGTTAACTCACCGGACAACAGAGAGATATCCTCGATTACTCATTAGAGTACATTTATATCTTTCAGAGTGAATTAATGTCTGGTATCTCTACTTTGGTTTTTGGTATGGGCTGCATAACATCTGAGTAGCTAGGAACGATTATACAATTGGTTTCAGCTCTCTAGGGGGTCATTTCGGTTCTGCAACTTCCAGCAGTTCCCACATAGAAATCAGTCCCTTGTTGCTTCTGCCAAAACATGCGCCTTTTGGCTTGACAATTCTTAGCAGTATACATAGCCCTATACCTGATCTTGCATTGCCCACATATAGCAAGCCTATGCGGGCTTTCAAAAATTCTAATTTTGAACAAATATCTTCCTCATTGTCGATGCCTGAGCCCAACTTTAGGTAAAAGAATATGTTTTATTATAGACACAAGCACCCTAAATTTCTGCCATAATTCATTGTGAAGTTAACGACTTCATTAATTACAATAATTTAAAGGTATATATCTGCAGCCATACTAATATGCTCAAAACCTTTTTTCAGTCAGCAAACCCCTTGATTTACGGTCTATCCGAACTACAACAAATAACTCGGCCATCCTGCATTATCTATCGTATCAGAGGCATTAGCTGTGCTGACCAATACAGATACTGTTCCTGGTTAATTATCCTGGTATTTTATTTCTAATATTGAGATTGGGTCATAAGTAACGACCCACGTACTTTATTAATGAGACCATGTATATTATCTTATTTTTGGGACTTTAGATCTTTTAAGTCTTGTTTTGTTTTGGATTTAAGAGATGATTAAAACATGTGTAAGCAATCTATTCCTTTTTGCATGCAGCAGTTTTCATTTGTTGTGCACTTACTTCACTGTTAATTGTCAGCAAAGTATAGTAAGTTACACTATGTAGTCTGCTCATTATATAGTTTATCTACTCAGACTTACGGTGTATACTAGTCAGATGCTTTTTATAGTTCTGCTATTATTATCTTGTGTTACGATAGTATTTACCAAACTGTCTGATTTTTTTTCTTGCTTGTATTATCATATTCAGATTTAAATATGTTACTTACTCACTGGAATTTTTATCTGATAACTTGAGTGGTTAGATCATATATATATTTATATATATTAAATTTAGCTTAGATGGTATGCGGTTTGTTACGGCCTTAGCCTGTGCATACCTTATAGTTTTGTGATGCTAGTTTGTGATAACTTACAAAGTTAAAAAATACACTTGTTTTTAGTCCTGCTAGTGAATATTAGATCTAGTGTTGAAATACATTTATTAAAATGTTACGGTCATCAGAGCCTACCACTTATTATCTGATCTCTGATATGCCCCCCTCTCTCTTTTCTATACTTATCCCATGTCTTTCTACACTTACTACAACTGTAGGATTACACTGGTAAACAAATAAATGATACCTTCATTTATTTACCAGCTTTATTCTTGTCTTGTTTTCAAAATAGCAACTGCTCTCATACATACTATATTCTATTTCTTCTAGATGTGACAATGTAGACATTATATTTATTGTAGTTATTGGTCATTCATCCCATAAATTTTATTCTATGTCAAAGATTATCCTTTCCCTTATTATCAACATATTTATACTTTTTAGTCTCTCACTTTTAATATTTTACTACTATTAATGATGGCTCTTAGATACATGGTGTTAGATTTCTAGTTTGATCTATTTTTGGATAATGATTGATATGTATATATGTACAGTTTTATTATTTGTTTCATTGTTGCTTTATAGATTAGTATGTGTGTCAGTTTCTTACGGTGAACCTCAAATGTTTGTTATTGACCGATATTACTCTTACTTTTATTTTTATTTTAGTACTCCTTCATTTAAGGGGGTGGGGTGGTTAGGCACCGGAGAACATTTGAAGAAGTATTGTGCTACCATTGCTGTCTTTAGTTTATATTCACCAACTGAAAGATTGATGTGGATCTTCACTACTACTATATACCTATCTTTACTCCATATCCTCTCCTCTCACTTCATCCTGATACCATCTCCGAGAAAAAAGATTTAGTCATACCTTAACTTATGCATTTGTATTAGATAGTCAATATGGTTTGGTTCATTGATTCATGGAATATAAGAGGCTAACAAAATAAATCTAAAAAATCTCTTTTACTTCACTTGTTGTTCAAGTCACAGGCTAATATTTGTTTCTTACAAGAAACACACATGCGTAAGGAAGAATGGTCGAAAGAAACTAAGAGAAAATGGATAAGATCTATAATTGTTGCAGGTGATAGTTCTAACTCAAAGGGTGTTGCTGTTATAATTAAAAGGGACTTCCAGGGTATAACACAGAATTTAACTCTGACAAAAATGGTAGATGGTATTTTTTCATATCTCAGCTTCCTAATTCTGGCAAACCAATTCTCTTCCTTAACATATATGGCCCGTGTACGCAGCAACAAGTTTTTATTTTAGAGATATATAATATTATCTACACATTCCATGACCACCTACTTATTCTAGGTGGAGATTAGAATGCTGTTATAGATCCTAATATAGATCGTACTAGTAAATCCCCCTCGTTTAACTTTCAAGCCTCTCAAGCCTTAGAGGATCTTATAACTGACTTTAACCTTATCGATCCTATTTCATTTAGTGAATTTTCGACTAAGGATAAAATATACACATATTATTCAAAATGTTATAACACCTGGTCGCGTTTAGACTTCTTCCTAATTTCTGAATCCCTTTCTTCTTTCAAATTAAACTACACTATTGAACCTAGATTTCTCTCTGATCATGCAAGAATTTCCCTCAAGATCTCTCACACATCAAAGTCACACTCAGTACCCCTCTATGCTAACTGGACTCTAAATAACAACCTGCTTCGAAACAAGGACATAATTCAAGAAATTAAAGAAATATTGGTTGATTTTGGCTCTAATCTTGATCTTTCACAAATTCCCCATGATATTCAATGGGCGGCTTGCAAGGCCAATGTGAGAGACATGTTAATTAGCAAGGCCTCTTATAATAAAAAACTTTATAAAACTAAGGAATCTAAGCTTTCGGATCTAGAAAAGAAACAAAGATCAAGCCCAGACCCTTACTTAGATAAAGTAATGAGTAATACTCAAAAAGAAATAACGGAACTTCATCAACAAAATCTCTCCTTGTTTGAACAAAAACTTATTGCAACATATTCAGAATGGGCACAAATCCCTTATAAAACTCTGGCTAGAATAATAAAAAATAACCAAAATACCCCCAGGATTTCTATTTTACGATACCAAAAAAAAAATTTATAAATCCGATTCAGAAATATTACATCTATTCTTCTCCTTGTTCTCCGATATATATTGCAGGAAAGCAGATCCATCTCATAACTCGCATATGGAGAATTTCTTGAATATCATAAAGTTCCCATCCCCAAATGAATCTCAGAGATCCATGCTCTCTCTCCCATTGACCCTTAAAGAAGTCCAAGATGTTATTTCTAACCTTAAACTAGGGAAATCTCCTGGTGCTGATGGGTTTACCCCTGATTTCTTTAAGGTCTTCAATATAATAATTTCCCCTTTTCTTTTAAAGGTGTTCAACTTCATTATAAAACATGGAATTTCGGATATACACTGGAACACCTCGAAAACTATACTGATTCTGAAAAACAAGCAAAACAAAACGGACCCCCACAATTATAGACCCATCTCTTTAATAAATGTTGACATAAAAATCTTATCTACTATTCTGGCAAACAGACTTAAAAAAACCTTGCCCTCTATAATTTACTCTGACCAGGCTGGTTTTATGTCTCAGAGACACACATGGGATAATACACTAACCCTTGATTCCTTAATTCAATTTACAAAAAAAAGATAAAAACCTGTTATATGCATTAACCCTTGATGCTTCTAAAGCCTTCGAAAGAGTTAATTGAGACTTTATGTTTCTAACTTTATCACATTTTAATATTCCCAGTATTTTCTCTGATATGATTAAAATTCTGTATAAAAACTCATCTACCTATCTCTACATAAATAAAAACATATCTAATTCAATTAGGATCACAAATGGTACAAGACAAGGCTGCCCACTATCCCCCTTCCTTTTCAATATATTCATTGAACCATTCTTCCTTTATCTTGTCCAAAACTCTTTCCATTCAATCCCTAAAGTCCTGAATACTAAAATAATGTTTTCTGCTTTCGCAGATGACCTCAATCTATATTTTCAATATCCCAACACAGACCTAGGTAAAATAATTAATAATATTAATAATTTCTCGAAGGCTTCAGGTTACCAGATCAATCATAAGAAATCCCACATTTTTCCTATTAATCCAGTAGGTCATAAATCTCATTATTTCCCAGATTCTCCCTTTCAGACATCTTTCAATATTCAATATCTTGGTATACACTTCGATCATAATCAAGCTTCCATGAACCAAAATAACCTAATTAGAACATGGTCTAAAATCCTACAAGATCTTCGCAGATGGGAACAAATGAACCTATCTCTTCTATCCAAAGCTGCGGTAGTAAAGATGAATATCCTACCTAGACTCCTTTGCCAATTTAGAGCCTCAAATCTTATGATATCCAATACTCTCTTCTCTAAGATTAATACAGAACTAGCCAAATTTATCTGGTTCCCTAAATCAGT
This sequence comes from Protopterus annectens, assembly GCF_019279795.1. Classification (NCBI taxonomy): domain Eukaryota; kingdom Metazoa; phylum Chordata; order Ceratodontiformes; family Protopteridae; genus Protopterus; species Protopterus annectens. Next base: position 178,357,986 of record NC_056745.1, on the reverse strand, counting down.
TAGAATATCGTACGTGAAGTTAGTTTACCCAAAAAGTAGGGGTGGTTTGGGTCTTCCTAACTTCCAGCTTTACTACACGATTATCTGTGCAAATAGAATTTTGTCCATCTCTAATCTAAATCAGAGAGACTTTAACTCTTCTCCTTCTTGGATGAAATTATGGTATCAGCATGTTTTAGCCATTAAAATAAATCCCAAAGCTCTTCCATTTCTTTCTCCAGAAGCTCTCAACAACTCTAAATTATTCAGTACTTTAAAACATAAAATTAAGCTTCTCCAAACTCTGATAAGATCCATCAACCTTGATAATGTCTTCTCCTTACTTCAACCCCTCCATTTAAATCCTAACATTAAGATCAATAACTCGATGATCAATCTTTCGGACTTTCATCTCATTAAGGATGTAGTTTGGGACATACTTCAGTATAAGGATATAACACTTCCTGCACTCTGCTTAATTCTCAAGGTTAATAATAAATACACGACTATCCTCCGTCAAATAAGAGAACTAATATCATCAAAATTCGCTTATATTCAGGTTAATAGTCATGATATCACTAAACTTTATGAAATTTTACATGCCTTTTCGAGTTCAGAGAAAATAATCTCCAAATCGTATAATCTTCTGAATTCCATAATACATAACTCGGGATGCCTATTCTCCAGTTACTGGGACAAATATGGAACCCCTTTTATGGAGAAACAAAAACTATCTGCTATAAAAACCACCTTAGAACTTTCCCCATTTAAAAAACTCATCTACACACAATTAATGGTTAATAACAACTCGTATTATACTCCTTCTGTGCTTAATAGGTTTGACCCCAAGAACACTCCCTCATGTACGTGTTGTTCCTTCCCAAATGCCGACCTTTTATATATTCTTTGGTTCTGTAAATATTCACATAAACTTTGGACTTCTTTAAAAGTCCGTCTTGAGAAAATGGGATATCACAAATCCACTCTTTCTTGGGAATTAGCGATCCTTCATATACCCACTTTAAAACTCTCTAGATTGGAAATGCATGTTCTAGTCATTCTATGCTTCCTTATTAAACTATATATCACTAAAAACTGGTTAGATCGCACCAAACTATGCTGGAATAACTTCAAGGAGATGGCCCTTACATATATTTCAGCACAGAAACTTATCATAAAAGAACCTAAGAAAAAAATCTTCCTTGAAAAAGTATGGAAAGGCTTATTTGACTTAATTCTATGCACTTAATTGGGTTCATAGCTTCTGTGGTGGTTGTTGATATGGTTCTTACTCCAAATTTATTTGAGCGATCCACTGTTATCCCTTAAATTCTTAATGTCCCACTTTTAACTCTTCTTCCTAGATGGTAGCACTTTAGATTAGTTGAGTTTAGTTTAGTTTTAAGTTAGTTTACTTTTTGTATATATTGTACATACTTTGATCTGTTTTAGAGTTTTAGATTGTATTAGGCTTACCAGCATTCTCATGTCTTTATATATTGTTCATTCATTCTTTTATGTGAAATAAATAAAGAATTATTTGAAAAAAAAAATAAGTATGTGTCAAAGTATCTTACAAATAGGTGTTTCCAATTTTATAGAGTACAAGGCATCTTACATATCATACATTGTTTTTATGGGGGGGGTTGTGCGTAATTAATATTAGAATGTTGTTGTGTCTTTCGGCTTTTCCCAGTTAGGGGTCGCCACAGCAGAACTCCGGTCCGCTAATGATTGGCAGTAGATTTTTACGTGCCAAGTTGCCGGCCCTGACGTACAACCTTCAACGAAGGTATGCCCATTCATGCATGTCTCCATAGAGAAGATGCTTTAGCTGAGAATCGAACAGGACAACGTTTTACTGTGAGGCGACAACGCTACCGCAGCACCACCACTGCAGTATTAGAAAGTTAAAAATTAGAGGTTAAGAGTGATAAAGCAGAGTGATTATTATTAAAGGAGTAATAGAAGCAAGATTTGATGTCAGAGCGTGAAAGTGAGAAGATAATAGCTAAAGGAAGTTAAGATCATCAGAGTTAAGGAGTTAAGTACCATAACGTTTTGTGGAAGTGTTATGTTCCTAGGATGGGTGGAAAGACAGTTCAAGGAGAATGTTTGGAATTTGCCTATTTGGGTTGGAGCAGGGGCAGACATGATTATTAAGTAGAAAGTGTTTAAGGGTGAGGTTGAAATTATTGAAACAGTCTAATTTATTTATGTTTGCTGGAAGAGAGTTCCAAAGCTTTGCAATAACGTGCAAGTATAGACACTGTCCAGCTCTTTTGTTTGGTATGTGGATGGTTAGGAGTTGTTTATTTTCACAACAGAGGGCTCGGGTGGGGGTGTAGGGTTTTAGGATGTTTTTAAGGGCAGAGCAGCTGTCAGGGTTATGTATCATTTTATGAGCTATAGACAGCTAAAGGAGGCAAGGCAGAGAGGGAATTCAAGCCAGTTAAGTTATTTTAGGGCTTGGCAGTGATGAGAGAGAGAGATAGGAGTTACCTGTGCCAAGTTTGGTGATTTTATGGTAGCAGGACTATAGATTATTTTTAAGAGCAGAGTGCAAATTGATAATTATGGGGGCTCTGTATAGGAGTATGTATTGGTGAAGCCTTTTTTAGTAGTGCTATCCAATAAATTTTTATGTCTATAAAGAGTTCCTTATTTATAGTTTGTTTTCTTGATGGTATTACAAAGGTGATGTTCAAATGTTAGTTTATTGTCTATGGTAACACCTAGCAGCTTGGCCATAGGAACTGTTTCAATTTGTGTGTTATTTAGAGAGTATATTTTAGAGTCAGATGAGAGGGGATTTGCTGAGAAGAGCAGAAGTTTTGTCTTTTTGGGGTTTAGGAGTAATTGGGATTCCCTCAGCCAGGTTTTGATTGAAGTAAAGATATTTTGTGCGATTTGCTGGAGTTGTAGTATGCTATTTGAGGAGGAGATTATAATAGTATCATCAGCGTATTGGATAATGAAGAGGGGAAGTGGTATGTAGGTTGTTGGTAAAAATATTGAAGAGTACCTTTGAGGTACACCAAATTTGTTGATTTGATACTTGGATAGATTACTTTGGCATTTTACACACTGTTGATGGTTGGATAGGTAACTGGTGAACCATTGAAGGGGAGGAGGGTAGCCAATAATCAAAAGTTACTCTAGGAATTTATTGTGATATACTGTGTCAAAAGCCTTTGACAGATCTAATACTAGTACTGAGGTAATGCTACCAGCGTCAATGGATTTGTACACAGTATAGTAAAACACAAGCTCCACTGGTACGGCAAGTACAAAGGCCCAAAATAAACAAAATTGCAGCATAAATAAATGGGCTAGCACTATAAAGTGCATCACAACCTTTTAATATCCACAGTTCACAAGTGCAAAAGCACTAAAGACATATACAAAAACACATATTCATAATTAGAAGGGGCACATAAAATACCAATAAATCCACTCGAACTGTGGAGATGCATACACATTTCTCCAGCAATACAACGTGTGTTGTAGTGGAAGTTGGTTGCATTATTAATTAGCTTATGCTGTCAATAAAGTGAGTATTGAACATGTTGGCTATTCCTGTACGTGTTTTGTCTGGGCAGAGTGAAGGGTTTTGTTTAGAACCTGGAGTATGCAGGTTTGTGATATTTTTCCAGAACTGTTTTGGGTTGTTTTTATGGTTATCCAATTGGTTGGAGAAGTAGCTTTTTTGTCAGAATTTACTAGCTTTTTTGCCTTGTTTTATAGCTGTTTGCATTTCATTCGATTAGCTTCTTTCTGTTGTTATGCCATTTTTCCAGGCTTTGTTTCTAGTTTGTAAAAGTTGTTTGGTGGTATTTGTAAGCCAGGGTGCACGATTGGTCTTTATTCTTTTTGTGCAAAGAGGAGCTAGGATATTGAGAGTGTCCAGAAATACCTTGTTGAAGTGGTTTATGGCATTTTCTAGTGGGAGTGTTTTAAGTGGATGCCAGCTGGTGTATTTTTAGAATGCTGTTAAACTTTTGTTGGTCAAAGTTTTTTAGATTTCTGGTGGTTTTGTAGGTATGGTTTCTAGATATTTGTGGGGAAGATCTGGATATGAATATCGGAAAGTGGTCACTAAGTGTATTGGGTAGGATGTCAGGACTTCAGTATTTGAACGGTTTAGAGACTAGAATTCAGTTGAGGTTGGCTCCTGGGGTACTGCCGTTATTCATCCTGATAGCATTAGTGATGAGTTGGGTATAGCCATAGAGGTTTATACTATATGTTGGGGAGTCTGATATCCGGTCCTGCCAGTTGATATTGACATCCCCCATAATTACAGTGTCACTACTGATATTTTCTGTCTGTTATTTTAGACGTATATTTTGCCCAATCACACTTAATTCCTCTGAGTTTTAGATTTCACGTTACCAGGTCTTGAAAATATGAATATACAATGGGAACTCTTTTTATGGTATTACTGAGGACATAATGAAATAGTAAGCCTCTCTAAATGAGAACTCAAACATTACAACCATGGTATATTAATTGTAAAATACTGCAAACATAGAATCTTATAAACCAAACATTAAACACCTCTGACATTAGAATTTTTGCAAGATCTGTGGTCTGTATTTTCCAACCCCTAAATTAGGGCTTCACTCTCACACTCCTGATCTTAAGTATACTAACTCAGAAATTGCAGAAACTTAGGGTAAAGAGAATAGTAAATTAAAATAAAGGTGCCACAACTTTTTATTCCAATTCACTCTATCTTGGAGTAAATATAAATCACTGAACCTGTGGCATACTAACACCTGATGAAATAAAGAATGTCAATGCAAAAGTTCAATAAAACACGCCTTAAACTTCAAGTGTTTACTAAACATGACACAATGGCATATGTTATTCCCATGCCATCTCTTAAATTTCTCTCTCTCTCGTTTGTTGCTGCAGTCTATCATACAAGACATTTGCCATTGTCAAATGCATGTTTAGAGTGCTCTGTTTCCATGGCTTTAAATAACAGTATGTGTAGTTAATACAGTATTGTGTTACTCTAGACACAGTATCAGTCAATTTTATTCATTGACTACCATGATTATTGTTAGTTGCAAGCTCATGAGATATTTATATTCCTGTCTTATTTAGGCCAGAAAGAGAGGCTAGATTAGTTATTGCTACAAACTCTTGAAATGGTTGTATTACAGTTTGGTCAAATAAGAGTCATTAAAACTGAATGACAACTAAACTATCCATTTTGTTGGCTATCTTATAGTGTATGTAGCGCCATGATAACTCTTCTTTTGGCTTTTCCTGGTAAGGGGTCGCCACAGCGGAATTTCCATCCGCTAATGATTGGCAGTTGATTTTTATGGTGCTGAGTTGCCAGCTCGACACCTAACCTTCAAAGAAGGCATGCTCATTCACACATGCACCTACCTGCATGTCTTTAACGTCACTCGACCACGGGGAGAACATGCAGACTCCACACAGAAGGCGCTCCAGCCGAGAATCGAATGGGAGAACCTCTTGCTGTGAGGCGACAACGCTAACCGCTGCACCACCGCGGCCTTCCTGCTCTCGTATAGCAAAACAGACAAATCAGGTAAGCTATTCTGTAGTTGTTAGGCTCAGGATTCATGCTAGGCAGTAAAACCTGCCTCTATTGGCCAGAAAGCAGCAGCCGAATTTAAAGCAGATTTCCTTCTGTTTGCTGTCTGTGTCAGGAATCTGTCTGTTTCTTAATATAAAGCAATGTGCTGCACTGTCTTTCTGACAATGCTAAGTGCTTTAGGTCTCTGAAAGCCAGCAAAACAGCTTTTTCTTTTTTTTTTTTGTAACTAGTAGTGCATGAAGCAGATAAAGCTCCATATACTACAAAGAATTAGGATCAAATCTTCAATCCTAACCCTTTATTACGTGTTCCTGACATGGATGCTAAGATTAATTTCTCGAGTTTCATTCTCCAGGTGAATTTCTTGACAGTCATGTCTCCTGCACATAATAAGCTGGTTATGATTGGTGACACAATCATAATCCACTGTAACCAAATGGCCATACAACAAGATTTCTTGTAGGAACAAGTATACTTTACTTTTCAGTATTAAACAAAAGACAAAGTCACAAAACAGCAGAAGGTCTGACTGTAAATCTTATAATCTGAAGATTCAACATAAAAACTAGTTAAAGAATTTATTCTATGCATTTCTTGGAATATGTTCTGAACCAATCAAATGCATTTTCAGGAATGAAATTACTATGTCAATGACATTATTTGCATCTTGGGCTTATTGCTATGGAAATGACATATCCCTAGCTTGCATCTTTAAATTGCTGCCTATTAGATTGCTTGTGTCCACAATGCAGGACAAACACTTTCATGGGGGTATAACAAGCTGTCCTTTTAATCCATCTCAGAGTGTTTGCATGTTAGATACAGCCTAATGGAGGGCTGATTTTACCTTCATCATACAGACCTGACAATTGCACGACATTGTGGATATATTTTATTCTTATCAGAATATGGATCCGGTTATGTGAGACATTTTTTAATATGCTTTCAACAAAGATACATCATCTTCTGTTCTGAGTTGTTTCATACATTTATGCAACAGCTATTATGTTTTCCACTTCAAAAGTTTTAGTATCTATTCACTTTAAAAAGCAAATTCAACAGCTTATAAACATAAAAAGAAATAATGATTGCTATTACCTTAATAATAATATATTTCAGTTATACACACTATGTACATTTACATAGCATCATAGCAAACATAGTCCTTAAGATATACTGGTCTTTCTTGTATGAGTCAAAATCTGGTAAAATGTGACCAACAGCAGGCTAGTAGCCCTCATGAAAAACATAAAATCCAAAGGAAACAAAGAAAAACACAAATTCAGCACCAGCACCTTCACTTTATTCAGTTACAATGATCTGGTACCTCAGCAGTTCACTTCAAGGATCAGGTAATACAGTTTAAACTAACATTTATACTCAAACTATTATCATGATCCAATCATCCAAAAAATCTTCTAAAGGCATCACACCTTCTTATACAAAACATACCATATAAATATATTCTAAATGCATTTTAAATAAATATGCTTTCAAGATATATATTTTTTATACAAACTGTCCTATCAAATTCATAAATAAACTTTAGGTTTAAAAAATTCTGATTACTAAGTTCCTGATTTAAACCTAAGGGCAATAAAGTCTGAAATTTAAATATCATCCTGGTTTCTAACTCCAATAATTTACTAATATAGTCGCCCCCTCTGAGTAAAAAAGGTTTAGCAAGTACACAAAAAAATAAATCACATCCAGAACCACCATGTATTTCATGGAAGTTTTTGGCTACAGGACTTAAATTATTTTGATTCCTTACATCCCTAAGATGTTCAAGAATCCAGATCCTCATCATATGCTTAGTTTGACCTATATACCATTTGATATTAGGACAACAGCAGCCGAAAATATACACAACCCCTGTAGATCTACAATTAAAAAAGTACCTAGATTAAATAATTTCCCATTAATAAGGGAACCAAATAAATTCTTCACCCTGGTACATATACTACAATGACCACAGGGAAATGTCTCTAATGGCAAAACAGTACTGGGCCTAGCTACAAAATCATAGTTCAAAATTTCTTTTAAAATTTTTCCCTTACTAAATGAAAAAGTGACATGTTGGGAAATAAATGGCCTATATTTTCATCTTCAACAATAATATGCCAAAATATTTTGACAATACTTATTAAAGTTTCAGAAAAAGGAGAATATCTAGTAACATAATATATTTTTACACACCTCAATAGAAATAGGAAAAACTACATCCCAAATATGTTTTTACTTCTATTTTTCTGTGCCCTTAAGGTAAAACCCTCAAGAAAACATTGCTTTGAATGCTTAAGTCTTTTTCATCATATCCTCTATTTTTTAGCCTCATTTCAACTTTATCAAGTTCAACTAGTTTTAAATTTTCATCACTGGTATGATCAAAGACCCTCTTATATTCCCCATATGGTAGGGAATCCAGCAAATGCTCAGGATACATACTAGCTGCATGCAAAAACATATTCACAGAAGTTTGTTTCCTGTATGGCCTATATCCTATAGCCTTTCCATCCCCATAAAGTGTCACATCAAGAAAGTTTATCTCCTTCATATTCATTTCATAAGAGAAACTTAAACCATGATCACTGCAATTTAAAGTTCCAAAAAATTCGAGAAATTCTCCTACATCACCTTCACAGATGAATGTAAGATCATCTATAAATCTCCTATAGAACAAGACGTTCTTATAAAACAGGGTTGAATATATAAATGTTTTCTCAAAATATCCCATGTATAACATAGCATATGAAGGCACAAATGAGGCTCCCATAGCTGTCCCCTTAAGCTGCAGAAAAAATTCTCCCCTAAATGAGAAGTAATTATGAGTCAAACAAAATTCCAAAAGGCCAACCAAAAACGTTTATTTGAGGACCCTCACCCAATACATCTATCACAGCTTCCAAACCCCATATGTGTCTTATATTGGTGTATAGTGATTTTACATTGATGGAAACCCAATAATAATTATCCTGCCAGTGAATATTTCCTACCCCTTTCAGTAGCTACTGGGTATTAGAAATATGTGCAGGCATCTTACATAAATACTTTTTTAGATGAAAATCAAGGAATTTGCCAACATGACTTAAGTAAGAACCAACCCCTGAAATAATAGGCCTTCCAGGTGGCTTTACCAAATTCTTATCAATTTTTGGTAATGCATACATTGTTGGGGTTATAGGTTTCTTGATATACAATTTATTGACATCACTTCTATCAAAGAAACCCAAACGCTCACCTCTTTACAACAATGCTAATAATTCTGCATTATAATTATTTACAGGGATCGTAAACAAAAGCTTGTACTCACCCAAACAACCAAGTATGCCAGTTAGCATTTCACAATACATATGCTTTTCCAAAATCACCCAATTTCCACCTTTATCCGCACATTTAAAAAAAAATACAATCATTTTTAGACTGCCTTAAAGTTTGCAAGGCAAGTCACTCATTTTTTATCAAATTATACATCTTTTTTTGCTTCAGAAAACTACCAAATGCATGACAAATCTCCTTATACAAAACCTTGTGAAATAAATAAATGGCAGGTATATTCAAAACAGGAACAGATTTACTTTCCACCAAAAAGATAGGTAATTGTTACTTGCCATATCCAGTAGTGTAACCAACCCCATCAACACCAATATCATTTTGAAATACATTGAAAAGTTCAGAATCAATTTCATATACAGATATATTCATTAAATCATCATCAGTTGCATCATCTGTATCATTTATATCATCTATAATATTAACTCTGTCCAAATGTTCCTTTGCTTTCCTATCAAAATAAACACACAGTAATAATACTAATAATAATTACCCAAAGGGAGCGACTGTATTAGTAAATTATTGGAGTTAGAAACCAAGATGATATTTAAATTTCAGACTTTATTTCTGTTAGGTTTAAATCAGGAACCTAGTAATTAGAATTTTTAAACCTAAAGTTTATGTATGAATTTGTTAGGACAGTTTGTATAAAAAATATATATATTGAAAGCATATTTATTTAAAATACATTTAGAATATATTTATATGGTATATTTTGTATAAGAAGATGTGATGCCTTTAAATGATTTATTGGATGATTGGATCATGGTAATAGCTGTTTGACTGAGTATATATGTTAGTTTAAACTGTATTACTTTGATCATTGAAGGTGAACTGCCGAGGTACCAGATCATTATAACTGAATAAAGTGAAGATGCTGAATTTGTGTTTTTCTTAGTAGTCCTCATGTCCTGTGTACTTTGGGCATCATAAAACTGTTGAAAATTAACAATATCTGGTAAGTATATGCCATTTGTTAGTACTGGTAATCATGGGGCTTTATAGTTCTGTGATATGTTATGTCTTTTGACTCTAGACAAGAAAATATTTACCTTGACAATGTCTCACCAGTACTGTTTATCCTGCTTTAAAACTGTGCATTGTTATCTGTCTTTTCTTATTTACATATGTATTCACTCTGTTCTTCTATAGATGGTTTATTTCTTGGGCAACTTCATAATGGTTTTGTTTTGTTTGTACTACATTAGAAATACTAGTTTGTGAGATACCAAATGTAGCAAATGTATTTTCCAGTACTGGAAGAACAGCATTTGATGTTTGGAATATTTTGCAGTTATGACAAATAAATATTCTATTTCATTTACTGGAATGTAAAAATAAATAATGATTCTAGAGCCTACTACTTTTAGTAAACCTAAAATCTGTAGAGGACAAGAGTCACACTTCCATTTGTATTTGCTTGACACAACACAGTCACTTAACAGAAACTTGATTCAATGCTCCATTCTTGGAAACCAATGATTCATTCTCCTTTACTATAACAAAAATGGGATTGAGGGTTGTTTCAGTTGACTGTTCCTGCAATGTATGTAGAATTATATGTCTAATGTCTTTTAATTTATATTTACCATTAGCTGATATTCTGATATCACTTTTGTGCTTTGCACATCTTCTTTTATAACAGGACATTTGGGGTGGTTTACTTTTTTAAATGGAAAACTTTTTAACTTTTTGCAATGCTCTATCTTTTTCAAAATCTCTTTCACTTTGACATTAGCATTTTAGGAAATAAACACTTTACCAACGTGTTGATGTGATCTTTTGCTACCATTGAGTATTTTAGTCTGTTTACCTTTTCAGACTTCTATAATGACTAGAAGGAATATGCAATGCTGTTCTTTCCCATCTTGTACTTTGCTGCAAAATCATGATGACAGCTTTACAGTCCGTATATCTATGCATACCAGAGGCTTGACTTGGAATCATTAAATATACTGTGTAGTGGCTTTATGGTCATTAAATACTGTAAAATGTTTTCCCATAAAGATACATACAAAAAATTGTACAAAACCACACGGTAGAAGGAACATCTTATTTCAGTTTGGAAACATGCATTTCTATGTCTGTTAATTATCTATTATCAAAAATTCTGATTCTTTTTATGTCATAGTATTTGATGTAAAACATCGCCCAAGTCTACATGGCTAGTATAGACTTCTAAAACAGTCTCACAAATTGGAAGAAAATATCTTATTGTAGTAAGAGAACTAACACTCTCTTCATATGTTATTTGCTATTTATCCATTCAAAGAAATATATTTTTTCACTACCTTTCTCATTAGTGATGCTGCTTAATCTGCTATTGCTAAGAACCTCCTTATTTTGTTTGTAATTTAGGTGGCAAAATATGATGTCATTTTTGCTGAAAATGAAACCATAAAACTATGATACATCTTTATTAAATACACATTTGCCCTTTCTTAATGTCAGTCAACTTAATCTTGTTCTTTATAGTACATGGTTTAGTGCTTTGTCTTGTTCTGTATTTGCTTTGCCCTATATTAGTATGTTAAATGAAACCAACCAAACCAAACCAAATACAAATCAAGGCTACTAGTATAATATAGTATAGTAGGCTCTTCTTTAAATCTCTTCAGTAAATAGTCGAAGTAATAAAATCCCCCAAAAATTTATTAAATAAGCACTTTCATCCTTCAACATAAGAACTTCATCAGACAAATGCTCAAAAACCATTAAATCAATTTATACAAATTTGAAAAAATGTCATGAAACAATAAAATATCCAGACACACCCCCTTAAAGGTACCAACAGGAAAATGAACCTAAAAAAGCCCGAAATGTATAAATACAACTGCATTAATAATTGAATTGTATTTGATATCATAAAAATCTGCAACATCATATAATTATAGTACAAATATGTCCTTATTAATAAATGTGTCTTTAATAATTTTATAAAAGAAATCTGAATATAAATTTAAACAAGTTAATATTGCTGTTACCTATCTAATGCCTTAAGTTTGAGTAGGGAACTAATAGAAATATGTTCATTTAAACCTGGTCAGTTACCTGCATCCAAATGTGACTGTCAATAACTGCAAACTTAAAAGAATGTCTATGTCAAAAAGGATAGAAATTTTAAAAATATTTTTGAGATGAAAAAAGATTGTTGTTTGAAGAAAAAAGGTTTTATGAGCAAATGTGGTACATGCAACTATTTTAAATTTATCCTTGAGCGGAGTGGTTTTATCATTAACAAACAAGGTGGTTGCCATCCATTCCAAATTTAATTGTTGTTCTGATAAAGTTATATATTGTGCTTTCTATACCATATGTAATTGCTACTACATAGGTAATACTGATCAGAAGCTAAAAAATCGTATATATGAACATCTATATGACATTAAAATGAGTAAGGACACAAATAATTTGAGTAAACACATTACAGAAAACAATGGACATTCTTTTAAGTTGCAGTTATTGACAGAGTCAGAAGTGATATATGTGGTGGTGCTTGGTCACTTCTTTTAGGAAAACAGGAACTTTATTGGCAGTTACCAGTTAAATTTTTTGGATTTTTATTACTTCAGCTATTTATTGAAGAGTTTTTAAAGAAGAGCCTACTATCTACCAGTTCAGTAGCCTTAATCTATATTAGTATGTTGCCAACTAAATGTTTGGAATTCCTTGTTTTGCCTGGAATAATGTTTCAGCAGCAGTATTTATACCTAACACATGTCTCTTATTCCTTTTCAGGTCTATGTGTGTAAATCACATTGCTATGCCTTATCTGTCTTTATCTACCTGAAGTTCATGGTATCCAAATTTTAAATTAGGTTTCTTAAATACTCCAATACAATTTACAACTGTAGTGATGTAATTCTATCATGAATTTTATGTATAGTTATCTCTTCATTGTGATTTAGTTGGTTGTTATATGTCTATGCATACAAAAGCTTCAAAAGTCTGTTTTGGTTCTGGAGGGTGCTACTATAAGTGATATCAACGGAGTAGGACATGTCACTTTTCAGTAATGTCCATTTTTTCTTTTTTCCTTCAACAGTTTTAATTTTTGTTTTTTCTTTTGGCATAAATGTCAAAGTATTGTATGATACGGCTGTCCTACATATTTTACAAACTATTCAATGTTGTTGTTGTGTCTTTCAGCTTATCCCAGTTAGGGGTCACCACAGCGGAACTCCTGTCCGCTAATGTTTGGTAGTTGATTTTTACATGCCGAGTTACCAGTCCTGATGCACAACCTACAACGAAGGCATGCCCATTCACACATGTCTCCACACAGAAGATGCTCTAACTGAGAATCGAATGGAACGTCTTGCTGTGAGGCGACAACGCTACTGCAGCACCACTACCTAACCTTAATTGGAAGTTTTTCAGTTTTTCTATACAATGGAATACATCCTGGCATTACTTACCTTTGTATTTAAAAGAAACCAACTGGTTTCACTGTCAAATAACTCATACATGGTCAACAAAGTCTTCATTCATGAAACCTTGCTATGCTTCCTTCATATTTTTTTTTAATTTGAAATGAACTGTCTCAGTAATGTAATGGAAACTCCTAAATTATAAACAAATGCCTTCTTCAATGTAAGCCTTAGGTATATAGATTTGGATACAGTTTGATGGAAATGTGTTCACTCATCCTGTTGGTTGATGCTCCTGAATCAGCAGCATGCATATGTGTCTATAATTTCTTAAACTTTCTTATACTTCTGTCTTTTACTTGGTATTTCATTTTATTGTGTTGCATATATAGATGGATCACAGTTTGTTGCTGCAATGTACTGTAACAATTTTGGTTTGTCTGTTTGTCTAGGGAATAAACAAAAATCTGCCAAACTATTAAACCTTTGTTCCCAGTTATACTGTGTGACTGACATTTTTTCTAAACATTCTTGCTGGTCTCCATACTTTAGCAAAATAATTTATTTTACCACATGCTTTGCATACTTTACCATTCACTGGACATATAGTTTTGTGTGGAAGTCATCCCCATACTTTATCTTTTAAAATGATTTGTTTGATTGCTACACAGTTTGATGTAGCTTATCCTTACTTTGCTATCTTTTACTTTTGTTTGCAGTTTTATTTTAATACCATTTTTTATGTCTTGAACTTTTTGGTGATTTTTTATTTATGTTTTATGAGGTATCATTACATAAATGAAAATTCTGGGTCCAGAATGAAAAATCAGATCTTGTTTAATAGACATATACTCATTTAAACCCCAAACGTCTAAAACCCTGAATGTCAGTAGATAAAACAGCTACACTTTCAAGGTCAGAAAACACACACAAAAAAAAAATCCATGATTTGGGGTCAAGACCACACACCAGAAATAAATATGTACTAACTCTGAGACTTCATAAATTAGTGAAGTGGGTGAACATGTAGAAAATGCAACACTCACCTTCTCAGTCTACTCAGAGTTAAACACTATGACAGGACACCACTGATATTTTAGATTTGACATTCTGAATGTCAGTATATGAAGGCCAACACTAAGGCTCCAAAAATTCTATATGTGATATACCTGAATAAAATGAAAATTAATCATATAATTTCTTGAAGATTAATAAATTTCCGCACTTTGCCAGCAAAAATCAGTTTATTAACTTTAAAAAAAAAGAATGAAGAGTATGAAATCATGAAAAAAATCCATTAAGATTTCAAGGTTCATAGGGTACAAAAAATCAGACCACCACTCATAAGGTTGAAAGCAATCAATTGGTTGATTTTAGGAACTAAGTTCAACTTCTATTTAATCATGCAAGATAACTTTAGAAATACATTTATTTATTTGACATTTGTTTACAGGAAAGTCCATTTTCAGTGGAGGCCCTGGGAGAAAAGCTCCAGTTACCATATTATTAAAACAGATTAAATTACAATATTAGAAAGGTTAAGACAAAATCCAGATATTCAATTAGTGGATACATTAAATGCAAATAGGTATACTAGGTACAATAAACAGTGTAGTGGGGCAGTCAATATACAAGAAACAGGAGACAACTAGTACAGTATCAGAGTGTCATGCTTTGAGGTTACAATAGAAGAAGCAATAGAGATGGGCACACTAAATACATGATACTTAAGAAACACCTAATATATATGATTTCAAGATCATTTAATCATTTATCATGTATTAAGTTGTGACACACTAAATACAGATTGAAGAAGGAAATTTCAGCAGTGAATTTCAGGAATGATTCTAAGGTAATAAAAGGTTACAGTATGAGTAGAAAGAGAGACTATTCAATAGAAAAGATATCAGTGAAAGATAAGCCAGTAAAGAAGGGAAGCAAGGTGGGGCATATAAGATTTGAGAGATAAAAATATTAGTGGATACTATGGTGGTGTGAAGCATGGGCATATGCAATTGCTGGGTAAATGTTCTTTCAGTCTTGACTTAAAAGAAAAGTAGTGAGGTATAAGTCTGTTAGATTCTGGAATGCTATTCCATGATTTGGCATTGCAGTGAGAGTAATGACACATTTCATAAGCTCTCTGTTGTTTGTAAATAGATAGTAGATGCTTGTGAAAAGAACATAACTTTCAAGATGGATTATAATGTTGAAGAAGTGATGAGGTTGATTGTGAAAATGAGGATTGCACAGTATTTTTTGTGTTAGCATTGATTGATTAAAGGTGAGGAGGTGGGGTAGTTCGAGTTAATTAAGGGACTTAAGAGAAGAGCAGTGGTGAGACTGGTGGGCCTGCCCTGTGGCAAATTTAGCTATATTATCATGGCACTGACTGAGTTTTAGTTTGAGGAAGGTTTCAATATTGGTTATAATAGGGGAAGCGTAAAGTAGGGAGGGTAAGAGATAAGTGGTGGCAAGGGTCACTTTTGCGGTGTTGGAGATAAATTTTTTAGCCCAGTTTTTGATTGGCCTTTTTATATTGCTGCTGATATGCAGGTCAGACTTCCGGTTGTTATCAATAGTTACACCTAGCAGCTTAGTGCGTGAAACTACATCAGTTGATGTAGTTACACCTAGCAGCTTAGTGTGTGAAACTACATCAATTGAAGTATTGTTAAGAGAATTAATATAGAAGTTAGAGGTATCTGGAGTGTATTGTTTTGGAACAAATAGTAGAAGTTTAGTTTTTTTGGATTGAGCAGGAGATGGCTGTCGGCAAGCCAAAACTCAATAGAATTGAATGTGCCTTGGGACATGCTCTGAAGGTGGGTAAGATTACTAGCAGAGCAGATTAAAGTAAAGTTTTCAGAGTAATGGGCTATATTGACAGTGTCAGTAAAGGATACCAGAGCTGTTGTAGTACTATTGGCAAATCTGAATCTGTGTTGTGGAGGGGAGAAAAGATTTTTGTCTAGTAGGTATTGAAGAAGTTGTTTGTGAATAAACTTTTCTAGATGTTTTGAGAGTGATGAAAGAATGGCAATTGGTCTGTAGTTAGATGTTTCTGTGGAAGTTCCACCTTTGTGGAGAGGAATGAAAAATGACTTTTTCCACAAAGAGGAGACCTAAGCTTCATTGCTAGATCTGTTGATGATTATGGATACTGGGTAAGTAATTGAATCTGCTGCAATTTTAAGGAATTCACTAGGAAGATTATCTGCAGAGGGGGATGAAGGAATGAGTTTACACAAGAGGGATTTTATGTAGGAAGTAGGAACTTGAAGTTTAAATGTTGAGAGATAGGTGGCAGGACTCAGACTGAGAGAATGTAGAGGGGGATGGAGGGAAATTATTATTATTATTTTCTTTTGATGGTAACATTTTAGGAGGAATAGTAATTTAACATCCTTATTTCAAGAAATGGTCTCATGTAATATACTGAAAATGACATTGTGTGATCTCTTCAATTATATTCAGGCAGACCCATCAGCAGTGGTATCATGAGGTGATCTTCATGCAGCTATGCCTTCATCTGGGATCAGTATTCATGCATCTCTTCTACATCCTTTCTGGGTTGCAAGTATGGGATTTAGGATATTTTTATGTTCCAGGTTTTCCAAGATCCAAGGTTTTGAAAATATTTGTGTATTAAAATGACAGAAATGCCGGTAGTTCTTAACATAAGGTGTTGGAACTAGTATTTAGTATATGTGTTCCTATTTTACATTATTGCCTTTTAGTACCATGATGAATATAATTTACAGAAGTTCCCAAAACTATATGTTTTATGTTGTGGCACAGTACTTTTTTGGAAGCTATACAGTTCAGTTTGATTCTGTTTTATGCTGTTGATCTTGAGCAGTTTGGATTACATGTCAAGGTTTTTGAACCATTAACTGTTCAAGGTATAGTGTGTGTGTGTGTGTGTGTGTGTGTGTGTGTGTGTGTGTGTGTGTATAGTATATATAAAACAGTATTGGATGACTAATTCTTAAACCATTAACTGAAAGGTAGTATCAAAAATCAGTGTAATCTTCACAACATTTGTACTGTATTTATCTTACTATTCTGCTAATATTTCTGTACCTCCAAATGTGTCGATACAAGTAGGCAAATGTATGGATCTCAAATGTGGCTTCAGAACCTGACTCCTTAGCTTGTGTTGTTCATACTTGCCACTGTTAACATTCTTGCATGTCCTTTAAATTATAGTACTAACCAGAACAAATCAGCAGTTATAACTGTGGATTTCTGGGTAGGTAAGAGGGGAGATGAGCCAAAGCCTTCCTGATCTTTTCATTAGCAAGATAATATGGGGAGATAGATGGCAGAATGGAAAGGGATATGATAGTGACTGAGGCTCTTACCATTAGAAAGATGGAAAATTGGCAGGTTCGGCTTCCAGAACAGGCAGGAATGGACAGAGGGGACTCTGAGGAACACAGCACTAAATTAGGGGCTAAAAGTAAGATCTGTGAATGAAAAAATGAAGACAAAATAGGGCTTTATGCAGCAATTTGCAGAAAGGTAGAGAAAAATGCTACATAATTAAAATCAGTGAGGTAATTAAATACTGAAAATACATCCTAAGGGATAATGAAGGTGAATAAAATGAATGTTAGTGTATAGTGTATAAAAACTTGGAATGGATGCTGTTTGTATCTGCCAAATGACTGTTACAACTTTCAAGTCAGTGTTTGCTAAGAAGGAAGATGTTATAGACCTGAAATTTGAAACTGGAATGTGGGGAATTGGGGGGGTATCCCAGGTGTAAGCTATTAGGGGGTGCAGTCATCACTATAGAAATTGTGCTCATCATTCCTGTAAGCACTATTTAAGCAGCCACTATGGTTTGGCAAACATATTTAGAAAAGTTTAAGAAAGATCCAGGTGCACCAAATGGAGGCGTTGCCCAGGGTACCAACTGGCCTTACTACACCTTTGAGGGCCTTAGTACTTCCACTGGATAAGGGATTATGCATAACCTGCTAAAAGTTTTGGAAATGCAGTACTGTCATGTACCCTAATAGTATAACAAAATTGCTTATAGTCTGCATAGAAATAATTTTATTTACAATTTGATTCTAAAAAGGCAACCTGATTTTTAATTGCAGCTGTAAGAATTGAAGATACATCATATAATTGCTACAATGGCAACAACTGTTTGAAGATCTCTGCCCATTTTTGGTTGCATGTGTGGGTGTGTCCAGTAATGTTAGTGTATGAAAAAATGGAACCTTACAGTTAGATCCCTGACTTCAAGAAGGAATCGGGTGAAGCTGTTCAGACTTTTACTAAAACTGAGAGTAGTCTTTGTCGACTAGAAAAACACTGTGTGGTTGTGACGCATAAGGGTAGAGGGAACAGGGAGCTGATGGGAAATTACAAGTTTATCCGCCTAACCCAAGTGCCCAAAAGGATAGATTCAAAAAAGTATTAGTTAATCCCACAAAACGCACACAGCGCTTTTTTTATTTTGGAGAATTGCAAAGATGAGCAATGGTGGACCAGCAGAGAAGAATGTTTGGTCTACAGAATGACTTTTAATGCCATTTGTGGCAGAAAAGTCAAAGAACAAAACAAGGTAGCTTTGGGACATGATTGGTCAAATATCTGGAGAAAATGCCAGGAAATATGAGAGAAAAATAAAGGCAGTTGTCAGTGTGTACTGTCAGGGCAGGATCTAATGCCCATTGTGTCCTGTCAGGGCAGGATCTATTGCCCATTGTGTACTGTGAGGGCAGGATCTATTGGCCATTGTGTACTGTCAGAGTAGGATCTATTGCCCACTGTGTCCTGTCAGGGTAGGATCTATTGTTTACGGTCTGACAAGGTTGAGTTCTGAGCCCCTACCTTTTCTATATCTTCAACAGGACTAGTGCTCAAAAGGTAGGATTGAGAATATGTTTT
Organism: Protopterus annectens; assembly: GCF_019279795.1. Lineage (NCBI taxonomy): Eukaryota > Metazoa > Chordata > Ceratodontiformes > Protopteridae > Protopterus > Protopterus annectens. Next base: position 178,338,813 of record NC_056745.1, on the reverse strand, counting down.
TTCTCCTACAAATTGTGAGATGTGTGTCAGGCTGAACCTACTAGGATACTGACAATATAAAAGAAAATGAAAAACAAATTATGGCAGTAATCAAGGGTGATATTGCGAGGTATGAAATAATTTATCTGGGGCTTAGTAACTTTGGAGCATAACACATGCTTAAGAGAATGACACATATGCATATAGGGAGCAGGAAACAACTCAGTCTTGTCAATGATTCCTTATTTAGGGTAGAAAATCTGTAAAAGTTAGAAAGATTCTGGAAGCAAAAAATGTGGGAACAAGTCTGTGACAATAGAAAAAAAATTATGCTTGGTACTAATAACTTAAGTGAAAAAGATATTGCTAATCTACACAGATATACTGAACAGGCCTTATAAGGAGTACTACATCCAGTTTAGATAGGCTGGATTATAGTAAGCTAGTTAAGGAAGACTTATCTTGAAGATTCAGAAAATGCATAGTGAGTATACAGGGATAGAATGAGGGAGCTAAATACCCCATCCCAAGAAAACCAAGCAAGAACTCTGTTAACACTGCTGAAAGTGCTGATGGCAAAAATGAAAACTGCAAGTAAATCCTTCAGTAAACCACCACGGCTCAATTATTAAAAGAAAAAACTTTAATCAATATATAAAACACCTTAAAAAGAGTAAAAACCAGCAGGAACAATATTCAGGTCCGATAAGCGCTTTCGGCTGTGTTAGCCTTCATCAGATCATGTTACATTTCCTGCTTCCAATCTTACTTAAAACTCAGAGTAACCCATCATAGTCTCATAAGAAGGTCACAGCCCTTGTTTTAACCAATGAGATGATATCCAATCACAGTCATTTTAGATGTCAAGCCTCTTTGTTAGAACAAATCGTCAGCTTTCTGGCTTTAAGTATAGGTTTCAATGGAACCACATTATTCAGTCCTGGAGAGCAGTGCGCTCTCATGTTAACTATCCAATTTATCTCACAGATCTCCATTCTATTCTTCACATCCCCTTCTCTTAAAGATTAACATATATAAACTGAAGAGATGTTACCCAAGGAAGCAAACCATTAACCCATGAAGTAAAATAGTAACTGGAAAAAGAACATAGCACGCAGTCTAGAGCAGGGATTAAATCCAAATGTACTGGTTTATTCAAATAGAAACAACGATCTTTGTTTCTGTTTGAATAAACCAGTACATTTGGATTTTATCCCTACTGTGGACTGCTTGTTACATTCTTTTTCCAGTTTCTCTTAAAGTTTGTTGAATGCATTCTATAGCTTTAACTTAAAACTGTGTGTAGGGTCACAATTAATGTGCATAGCAAGAGCACTATTCATATCAGTGTTTCTGATATTTCTTTAAACTGTTGATCGGTTTTACCTATGTAAAAAGCTTTGCATAGGCAGCAGGACGCTAAATAGAGCAGATATTTGCTGTGGCAGATGGCAAACACATTAAAAATATATTTCCTGTTGGTAATGGGGTGGATGAACATGTTGCTACTGTCAATGGAGGCACAGGCTTTGTACCTATTACATCTAAAGGTACCTTTCCTATCTGAGACTAGCTGGTGATCAAAACCATCTTTATTGCCTAATAGTCTTTTGATGTTTTTTTATTTTTAAAAGAGAATCTAGGGGTTGCTCCTACAATGCTCTTGATCTTCTCATCTGCTGTCAGAATGGGCCAGAATTTTTTAATAATAATCTCTTTTTACCTTGCTCAACCAGACTTTTTAGGTTCCTACCTCTTCTAAAAATAACCGATGGTGTCATTCCCAATTTGGTTAAAATATCCTCATCTGTAGAAAAAATTCTCCAATTTTTTGTAATCATTTCTCTTATTAATTAAGCTTCACTACTAAACTGAGTAACAAAGCTTAACCCACAGCCATTAAAATCTGGTGATCTATCTGTAAACCTAACAATACCTGGAGTGGGATTTATACGGACACCAGGAATGTTCAAATGTGAGTCTTGTAGTATGTGTAGACATATGGCTACTGGCTCATCGTTCTCCATAAGGAATAAGATTTTTAAAAATGAAGGTAGATACAACTGTAATAGTAAGTCAGTTGTTTATATAGCACAATGTCAGTCTTGTCCAGCATTTTATGTGGACAAGAAAGACAGGAAAATGAAAGAGAGAACATATGAAAATATTCTGAGTATTACCAAAGAAAAAAGTGAAAATGCCTTGGCTAGACATGTATCCCTCAACCATGGACATGTATTTAAATTTAGGGTCATCGACCAGATAGTAGGGGATGACAGAGGTGGGTTCACTAGCCTACTAGTAGAAAAATATGAGGTATTGTGGCAATTGCGTTTTGATGCTAGTAAGTGGCCAGGTCTATATGAGGTAGTGTCCATCTCTAGTATACTGAAATTGAGTAGTCTGAATAGGAAAAAAATGCAAAAGGGTTTTGTATGTTTTAAAAAAACTTGTTTAAACATTTTATATTAATATTTTTTTATATGTATAATGAATTTTTATTATATATTATTATTGAACTGAAAGTGAAGTCAAGTATAAGCATTTATGTATGTAAAAAGGTTTTATTTAGTTATTTAAAACTATAGTTTTTATAAAAGTTTGATATGGTATACATGCAAGGTCTATGAAGGGTGTAGGACGCACATATATATTTATATACATAGGCTTTTATATTGAATATATATATTTAAGAAATTTTTTATAAAAATGAAATATGTAATAAGTTATATATATAGTAATAATTTGAAAATGTATTCCTTATATATAGATGTTAATAATTATATGATGATTTAGTAAAGGAGGGTGTTTATAGGAATTGGTTGGGTGTTGTTAATAGGGTGTTTTATACTGTGGAACTTTCTCAAAAATTTGTCTGAAGAAGTCCGGTGAAGCTACCGGACGAAAAGCACTTCACAGGTTTGTTGTTCTGGAATAAAGTATTATGAAGTATTTTGAGCCTTTGTGGTGTTGAGTTAGTGAACTAAGTTTCCTGTTTTTGTTTTTGTGTGGTTAAAGGACTTTATGTGCCACTATTAGCTGGTTGAACTGCAGTAGGCTTGGCGGTTCAATCCATCCTAGGCAATTTAGGTTGTGAAAGTGGTGTGTCCAGTAGGCTGTGCCAGTAGCAAATCTGGCAATGTGGTTATAGCAGGATGATAGTTTATTAAGAGCTGTTTTGTTTAAGCTGGAGAATAGAGGTAAGGCATAGAGAAGAGTTGATAGCAGATGGGAATGGACAATTGCAGTTCTAGCAAATGGGGTAAGGAAAGGTTTGATTCTGTAAAGAGAGCCACTTTTTTATTAATGGTTTTGATAGTTTGATTGATATGCACATCAAACTTCATGTTGTTATCAACTATGACACCCAGTAGTTTAGTTTGAGCTTCTGGGGAGATGATAGTGCCATTGTTAGCAGTTATGTTGAAGGCTGGCAGGGGGGTCCTAAATGTGGGGGAGAAGAGGAACAACTTAGTTTTGCTGGGGTTTAGGATTAGATGTTGATTGGAAAGCCATTTTTCCACTGAACTGAAGGTAATTTGGGTTAATGTGAATAAAGTAGCTGGTGAGGGGTCAGAACAAATCAAGGTGGAGTCATCCGCATATTGAATGCCGGTAGCATCTGGGATGACTAAATGAAGGTCATTGATAAAGATGAAGAAAAGAAGGGGTCCTAGTATCGAGCCCTGGGGGACTCCTAATGTGATGGGTAGGCAAGATGATAGCTTGTCCTGCCATAGGACTGCCTGTTGCCTGCCCTGCAGGTAGGATTCAAACCACTAGAGTGCATGGTTGTTTAAGGAGAAGGCATTCAAGGTATTTATAAGCATTTTGTGGTCAACCATGTCAAAAGCCTTGGATAGATCTAAAAAGAGTGCTGAGGATAGTTTGTTATTATTGTGGTTGTGGTTAATGACATTAGAGAAAGAGAGGAGGGCAGAAGTAGTACTATGGCGTGGCTTAAAGCCATGCTGAAAGTTGGACAACAGCTTGTTCTGTGTGAAGTAGTGTATGTGTACACACTTTTCCATAATTTTAGCTAGAGGTGACAGAATAGTTATTGGTCTAAAGTTTGACAGTTCAGTGGAACTACCTCCTTTATGGAGAGGTATGACATGGGAGATTTTCCATATAGTGGGTACAGTAGCTTCAGATATAGCTCTGTTGATCAAGATAGAGATGGGGTAGGCTATGGTGTCAGCAGCCTTTTGCAGATAGTCTGCTGGGAGGAGGTCGGCAGCCAGGGTGGTGGGTCTTAGTTTCTTAAGTAGGGCATGAATAAGTTGAGTAGGAACAGGTTGGAAGGTAAAGTATGTTTGGGTACTGGGTGTGGCTACATTAGAATTAGAGCCACTGAGAGATAGTTGGCTGGCTAGAGACTGGTTAGTCTCTGTGAAAAAGCTGTTGAAGTTATTAGCAATGTCTACTGGGGATTTTTGTTGGGAAGCTGAGGGGGTGGAGTGGTGGTTTGGCCTAGGTGGAGTAGTTTGTTTATTCCTGCCCAGAACTTTTGAGGTTTGTTTTGGTGTTTTTGCAGTAGATGGTAGTAGTGGTTCTTTTTGTCTAAGGTTATGGATTTTTTGGTGTCATTCCTTAGCTATCTGAATCTTAGTTGATCAAGTGGGGCTTTTGTTTTTCAGTAGGTGGCCTATGCTTTGCTTCTAAGTGAAATTTTGTTTTTGGTATCTTTAGAAAGCCATGATGCAATATTAACTTTGGTTCTAATAGAGTGGCTGGGAGCATGGGAGTTAAGAATAGCAAGGAATTTGGTATTAAAATATGCTACTGCTTCATCTAGGGGCAGACTTTTTAGTACTGACCAGTTGCATGCCTTAAGTTCATTTTGAAACTTAGTGAGAATAAAATTCTTGTTGTTTCTTAATGTTTTATAGGTGGGTTGGTAGGAGCAGTCTACTTTGATCTTGATTACATAGGTGAGACAGTGGTCACTTAGGTCATCAGGCAAAGTGCCTGATTTATAAGATTGAAGATGGGTATTGATGAGTATCCAGTCTAGGATACTTTCCTTGTTATTGGGTTTTCCTGTCCTGGTGGGGGAGGTTATGATTTGAGTAAATCTATAGAGGTTTATGTGGGTTGTGGGGGTTTCAGAAGAACAAGTGTTCCAGTCAATGTTGAAATCCTCAAGAACAATTGTTTCTTGGGGGTGGTTATTGGATAACCAATATAAGAAGTCTTCTAAGGTTTCTGTGTTCCTCTCTGGGGTAATGTAGACACAGACAATGTTTACATTTTTGTTTTTGTTAATTTGTAGTTCTGAGATAAGAATTTCAGCATTATTGAACTGGGGTGGTTGTTGGGTGTCTATGCTGACATATAGGGTAGACTTGTAAAGTATGACTACCCCACCAGCCTTTCTGGTGGTATGGTCTAGTTGAAATATACTATACCCCAGTGGCAGAATCTCATGGTCCTTGGTGGCAGGCTTCAGCCACGTTTCTGTTAGGCATAATATATCTAGGGAATGAAGAGCTAAGAGGGCATACAGGTGCTGAGTTTTGTTATTTATGCTCCTAATGTTTAGATGGCAGGCCAGCAGTGAGCTAGGAGGTATATTTGTTGGAGCTATGGTGGTAGGGGATATAGTAGGGGGATTAGGGCCAACAGGTGGGGATGGACCAGAGTTTGGGTGGATGTCGCCATCCTTTGTGAGGTTGTAGTTTATCCTGAGTATGAGTTTTAAGATTCTGAATAAAGTTTTGTAATAGTGTCTAGTTTTATGACTAATGTAACTAGGTCTAGTAAGATGGTAGTATTTAGGGGTTAAGGAGGTAAGCATGAGGGGAGTTAGTAAGGGTGCATTATCTGTTGTAGATGGGATAGATGTTTGGAATTTAGGGTAGTGGAAACCTGGGTGATCCTGATATTCGTAGGCAGTTAGGAGATATGGGATGAGTAAAAGGGGTAGAAGTAGAGTTAAGACTATTTTGGGTGATAGCATACCTACTGAATGGGACTTGAAACTTAGGCAAAAGAAATAGTAGAGTTGGAGGACTGGTGGTATCAGGTTGAGGGTGGTGCTTTTGAGTGACAAGTTGTTACTGATTGGTTTAAAAAAGTGGGGTGTGGTCTAGTACCAATAAATGTAGCAGCACCAGGGGCGCAAGGGATTTGGGAGCAGAGTGGGGTGTGAAGCAAGCCCGGGCTAAGCAGGGATGAAGCAATGCCTGTACTAAGTTGTAGCAGTTTAACCTGTATGAGGAAAGAGGGGGGAGGAGATAAGGCAGTAGGAGTGGTTAGAGGAATACCTTGATTGACTGACACCACACCAGAGGTAAGCTGAATGTAAGGGCCTAAAATTTGCACTCAGCACTGTAATGTTACTTGCACTCAGCACTTTAATTTTACTTATGTTTAGCAGGAAAGACAGACCAACAGTATACAATTTTGAGGATTATTACAAGGGTTACTTGTTCAAATGTCAGACAAGTAAGTAAATGTGTTAGAAAGCCAGAAAGGTATAAATTGTACCTGTAAAAATTAGGGTCAGAGAGACAAATGTAAGAGTCAGTGTACTTTAGTTACAGGGGAAGGAGGCAAACACTCAAGCAGAAAATAGCCCTATGGCTGACCAAAATGGTGACTTGCTTAATTACACAGCACTGTAAGAGAAAGCTTAACAAATGCTTTTTGTGTGTGTAACCTACTCTGATTAATTGCTGGGAGAAACAATTTTTGTTGTTTTCCAATTGCAATCCTGTAGACACTGTTATACAGGAGCTGCAGTTTGTTAGTGTAGGTAAATGTGAAGTTCAAACTAAGTCACACCAGGTCAGCCAAGGAGGGAAGAGAGAGGGAAATCCTAAGCACCTAGATTTAAAAATGATGCCTGTACTAAGTTGTAGCAGTTTAACCTGTATATACTACTAAGTACCATACTATTAAGTATGGCGTACCACAAAATATTTTTACTTTTACAGGATACACCATGCCTACATAAAACACTGCAGTGGAATGGAGGGTCACATGATGTGGCTGGTAAAGGGCATGTGTTGGACCCACTTGTGCTTTTGGGCTAACCCCTCACTAAAGGAATATACTTAATGCAGACTGCCAAGGCACAGCATCTGGTTCTAAGTAATGAAATGACAAGTAAAAACAAGGTGATGGGAGGTTTGTCTGGCAGTGTCCTAATTTGAGACAGACCAAGAGTGGAAATGGAGGACAACAAAACTGAACACTGGCAGGAGCTATCCTGAGTTAAAAGGGTGGACTTGGAAAACAAACCAAAAATATATTTAATGCACATTCAGCATGTTGAACATAGGATGCCCCTCAAAACAAATTATGATACGAGATGGTACAAAATGTTATTCATATAAAACTTGTACTTTAATTTTAATGCTGCTCCAAGTATTTTACTAAAGTAAATTATTTGCATCTTTGAACCTTTCACCGAGAAGGACCTTGTCAACATGTACAATATCATCATTTTGGCATTGTTGTCTTTATAGACACATCCTGCCTCAAGCTGAAACTCAAGTGTTCATTGTAAGTTGTAAAACAAATGCTTTTCTGCTCGGAAAATATTGCACTTAAGGGTCTGGTTTTCTTTATTTGTGTGATGTGAACAATGGCCCATAGATACATAACAAAACATGTTAACCTTATATTTTTTAATTCTGTTTTATTGTGCTTATTTAACTAGCACTCCCTTGATTTAATACATCAAATCATTCCTCTCCCTCTGCTGGAATTTTAACTTGCTGCCTTAAAGAGATATGACTAGATGTGTCTAATTACTGGTGCAAACATATGAGAATATTATCAAATGTCAACTGCTCAACTGCACATAGTCAGTACATCAACTGCACACAGTCAGTATTCGCAAACCAGCAAAACAACCAACAGCTACGCGTTCAGTTGCAGACTCATGTAATCATTGCCAATGCGCCAATCTAATGGTCTTGTAATGCCAACAACACTACTAACTATATCTAGAATTCTCTGCATTGATCAAAATTATTTCAGAAAAAGGACTAAAACTCCTTTTGCTGTTATGTTTCCAGTGTTCAATCACAAAAGTAGTTAAATAACATAAAGCAACCTACTTTCACAATTAGAATGCTGACAACATAACATCAAAAGGATTAGAACAAGCTGCATCCCACAAAAGTAAACTAGCTATGTTTACCTTGGATGGTCTGCCCCATACCTCTCAACCTCTTAGTGCAAGAAATCTGGACAAAGCCTGACAAAATGTGAGGTGGGGTGGGGTGGGGGAGGTTTAAATGCCCCAAAATAGGGACATATTTTAAATATTGCTCTTATAAACCTAGAGAGTTGCTAGAGTAGCAGGTTTTGTTTTAACATACATTTTTTGAAGGATATAAAATCTGAAACTCAAATATATGTCATTATTTAGTGACTTCAATCCTCAGATCATCCCACTGATTTGCCAGAAAACCACAAGTTTTAAGAGGAACGGACTAAAAATATGAGCCAAAAATCTGGACACTCTGCAAAAATCTGAACAGTTGAGAGGTATGGTCTGCCCCACTCTCCCCAGTGTAGGAGTTTTGTCATCATGCTCCTCCAACATATATACCAATTTATCATTCCCACAACTGTGACTCCAGTGCAATATTCTATGTATTGCATATACCAATTCAACATTCACACAACTGTGACTCCAGTGCAATATTCTCTGTATTTCATTTACCAATTCAACATTCACAGAACTGTGACTACAGTATAATATTCTATATAATGCATATACCAGTTAAACATTTACACAACTGTGACTCCAATGCAATATTCTACATATTGCACTGTAGTTGATCACAGCTTACCTGACCTTTAAGATCACATAATAAAAAGTAAAAAAAAAACATTAAGTAGTACTAGTGAATGTTTTATTGTATTTAGATTAAATGTGTCATAGGTTCAGAGGTCTGCAGAGACTCTGACTGGATCAACCAAATGTACTTTGAAACAAATTAAAGTACTCCAAAAACGTTTTATGATGAGCACATTCATTTTATTAGTAAAAACTTCTAAAAAGTTCATCAACCTTTAAAAGCTGCTTATATAACCAGGTCTTGTCACATGACCGCAGTCCTCCTGACCTCACACAGCAGACTTAAAGTGACAACACCTTAGTTACATGCAAAACAATATTCAATGGGAAACATATTTTAAAGCATTTTTCAAAAACTTTTTTTTTGTATAAAATTATCTTAAATCTTAAAATAGCCATTGTATAAAATTCCCTAGTGTGACACAGATTTTATAAAACATCCACAGTTTTTATCTTTGCAGTGCCTTTATTTGTAATAAACAGTTTATGGAAGTTTGTTCATTCAAGCCTAGCATTTAAAGTCAATTGCCAGTTAAGTTCTCTTTTCTCCATAATAGTGGCCAGGGCTGTTCCCATTTATTGTTATTTACTTTCTCCAAAATGACAAACTAAAATGATTTTCAGGGTGAGCTTTTAGATGTTTAACCAGGGCATTATTTTCATTGTTTCTCTTTAAATCATACATCTGTTCATATGGGTCCCCTTTACATGGTCGACATTCAGAAATGTCGAAGACCATATGGCTTTAGCCATATGATTGACATTTGAAATGCTAACCATGTGGAACCAGCATTTCCGTACAGTGAGGAATGGAAAGATTTCCATCTTTTGCACTGCAGTGCGATCTCAGAGTTGGTATATTTAAGATATGGGGGTGTGGGGGCAGAGCCCCCCACTGGGGTGCAGGGGGGCTTGCCCCCCTGCTAGCAGTGTTAAGGTAAGTGTTTGTTGTTTTTTATTTATGTTTTACATGTTTGACATTTCAAATGTCGATCGTATGGTCTCGGCCTTATGGTCTTCGACATTTTGGAATGTCAACCATGTAAAGTAGACCCGTTCATATATATGGTCTTTTAATTTGGGAGGATCACTGTTATTTTATTTGCCTTCTGTAATAGGACTGCTTCTTTTCTGTCTCTAATCACCTTCATTTATGTTTGGCTCATAACTTGTTTTAAGCGATACTTAGAAGTTATTCAGCTACAGCCAGAAAAGTAACTAAATTGCAGGCCTTTGTTCAGGATTTTGTTTTGTAGTCTGAGGAATTGATTCTGCAAGGGTCTCTCAGTGCAGTGACAGTTTTAACACAGCTGCAGTAATGTGAGGGGGGACTCTCAATTCCTCTTGCACTACAAAAGAAAACACTGAACAAATACCTGCAATGTAGTTACTTTTCTGGCTGTAGCTGGATAGCTTCTAAGGATAGTGTAAAACAAGGTCTGAGCCAAACATAAATGAGGGTGATTAGAGACAGAAAAGAAGCAGACCTTTTAGAGAAGGTAAAGAAAATAACAGTGACCTTCCCAAATCCCATTATATGTCAATGACATGGGAATTCAAAGTTACGTCCTTATGTCTGGAATGAGTCATACAAAGTATTATGGGAAAGTGAAAGCACTCATCATAAAACATTTTTGGAGTACTTCGTTTTGTTTCAAAGTACATTTGGTTGATCCAGGAGCTTACAGTCAAAGTCTGTGCAGACCTGTAGTTTGTTTTTTCTTTGTTTTGGCTTGGTTTGTGTTCTGTTACCAGTAGTTGCTAAGCATGCAGTTCACAAGACCACTTAGGAACTTAGCCCACATTCTGAATTACCCAGAGCACTACCTGGTTAAGTTACTTGCTCAGAGAGTCATGCAGCAAGCAAATAAGCACTGAGACAATTGAACCCTAAACTGCAAGAAGAGTTTGTTTAAATATCATAGTTTTAATGTTCTATGCCAACTGTCAGAGAGTTATAATCAGCTTACTCATTTAATTGTATAATTAAACATGACATTGCTAAAAGATTCTTCTCTGAGGAAGTCAAGTTCTAAAGATGAGAGTACATGTGATGTTTAATCCGTTTACAATAAAAGAAACCATTGCAGTTTAGCATATTTTGTATTTTATAATGTTTTTACATTGGTATGTTTAACTTTCATACTCTGCTACTGTTTGTGCTAAAATAATTTGCAGAAATTCTGTACATCTTTGTGTGGTTACTATACTCGCATTTAGTTTCTGTCCATAGTTTTGGCACCAACTATTTGTTTGGGACAGGTCCTCTTATAGGATTATGTTGTCTTCTGGGGAGTTTATGATGGTTCCAAGTTTGCAGTCATTTGCAAACTTGGTCAGCCATAATCCCTTAATATTAGTGTTGACCATTGATAAGTAAATGCCAAAGAGAAGTGGCCCAAGGATTGAACCCTGGGGTACACTGCAGTTAGTGAAAGTTTTTTTGGTGGAGGTAGAGCAGCCCCCCCCCTAATTTCCTGGGTTTTATTTGTGAGCCATTTTGCTATCCGGTGAGTTACATAAGGATTAACATTTAACTGGGATAGTTTATCTGTGATGCCCGAGTGTGGGCTTAAGTAGAATGCCCTTGCTAGGTCCAGATAGGCAATGTGCACTGATTTGTCCTTGTCTATTGTATCACTACCCTTTTTAAGAAATGGAAGGACCTATCCTTAATGAATCTGAACTGGGTTGGTTTGGGAGACTGGAGGTCACCTATATCCTTGTTCATTAGCTCCATAATAATAATACTTTTCACAGCCTTGTGGATGAGGCTGGACAGACTTATGAGTCTGTAATTATCTGGATCTGTTTTAGCTTCACCTTTTTACAAGGGAATGACTGTTGTTGTTCTCCATTCACCTTGTACAAAGTTTGTTTAAAGGCTAAAGTTGAAGGGGGTCTGTAGGGGGTCTGACAATTTGTGTTTCAGGACAGCCAGTAGACAGCCTGGTATATTATTGGATCCCATAGATGTAGTGTTCCTGGGCTTAGATAGTGCCTCAAGAGCTTTTTATTGGGAGATTTGATGAGGGGAGTAGATGTGGGTATTTGATCTCCGAATATGAGAGGGGAAATGGGGTGAAGCTAGAGCTGAATTTGTCTTCTAATAGATTAGCTATGCCCTCTGGGTTTGAGAACATGGCATCATTTACTGTTAGGTCTGCACAGTGCTGGGCATTGTTTCTCTCATTTCCAACATACCTAAAGAAGGCTTTGAGGTTGTCTTTCACCTGGGTGGCTATTTTTACCTCATTTTCGTTTTGGCTGATTTGATCAGGATTCAGAGTTCCTTGTTTAGTTTAGTAAGAGCATTTTTGGCTTCTTGAGAGTTAGATTTATTTTTACATGCAATATGTTTTTTTCTTTTCTTATAGAACCTGTTTATATTAGGGATCCACCACAGGGATTTCTTTTTGAGTTTTTTATTGCATTTATTTCTGAGGGAGGCAGATGCATCTATGCAACTATTTTCATTTGCATAGAACTTGGCAGTAAATGATTCTGTATAATCAATGGAATCACTAAGGCGGAGGGGCATTTGAATATAGTCAGGTCCTGACTCAGTTTTACTCAATTAGCCTTTGCATAGTCTTTGAATACGGACATATTTAAGGTGCTTCTGGCTTCAATCGTAAGATGAATGTGATTGACTTGTGGTCTAATTAGGGAGGACATTACAATGGGCAGGAAGCAGAGCTGTCCCATACTGGTAAGGACCAAGCCCAGGATTTTATCTCCATTTGTTGGGGTATGGACTATCTGGTCCAGGAAGTTTATATTTATGAATCTACTCCAGGCATACATGTTTGAGGATGTATTGGGATAGTTGAAGTCTCCTAGAAGAATGGTGTTTGGCTTAATAAATAGGGACTCCATACTGGTTAAGTAGGAGCTATGGCCATGGGAGACATACAGGGGGCTCTATAGTTAGCTATGATGTGAGAAAGAGTTTTATTTATAGTACATTGGACACAGAGGAGTTGCATGTCTTTATCTAGTCTAAAGAGTAGGGAAGTGAGATGCATTTTTAAAAATATAGAGACATCTCCACCTACCATGCCTATTTCTAATGCACAGGGCCTGTACATGCAGTGGAGGGCCACTGATGGAGTATTTTTACTGGTCTTGAATCAGGTCCCTGTGATGATGCATATGTTTACATTTTCCAAGTTAGTAGTACTTGAAGACTGTGGAAGTTTTTATTAAAGGTCCTAGCATCAAGCAGCAGTACTTTAATGCTTTCCTGATTCTGTTTACTTATGTTGGTAGTTTTAAAATAATGACTTGGCCTAAAAAAAGGCACTGTGTGGGGTGTAAAAGATTTTAGCTTCTATATAGAAGCGTGTAGGAAGAAATGCAGACCATCCCTGGGAAAGTGATTTGGACTGTCTACTATTTATTCCCAGGCTGATATATATTGTTATCTATATATTGTAGATCCTGCACTAGACCCTATATCTGCAGATTTCAAGGTATTTGAAGACTATTCACTGGTAATTTCACTGCAACCTCTGACATTTGCATACTGAGTCTATTTGTCTGTTTGGAATCTTGATGAGTCTTCATTTGTATCCCTAGCACAGTTGCTCAGATCTGTGAATTTCAACCTAGACTATTATATAGTGTCTCGGTAATCCTTTCTCCTTCCCTCATCAGTTTATTGGCATCTCTGTAATAACATTGTTTCTGTTTTAGCTGCATTCGTTGTAAAAGCTGTTACCTGTATTTAGCTTCCTGCCTTTAATAATGAAAAAAATATGTTGGGAGCTATGATTCCATCCTTCTTCCCAACAATTACTGTGTAGGAAAACAATGGAGTATTCATGCACTCTAACAACACTAAATGACAATGCATTTAGCTGAATGCATCATAATTCTTTAGAATATTCTTTACAGTTTGAATCATACACTTAACTTGCCCAGTGCACCGTGGGTACTTTGGATTTGTCATAACATGCTCAAATTCCCATGTTTTTGAAAAATGTCTGTTATGCCGACATGTGAACTATAGTTATCTAACATAACCTCTTTCCACGTTCCATGATTGTGAATTTGATCATTTTTAACATAGCTGTCACATACTTGAGTTAAGTAACTTCAGGTATTTGGAGTTATAATGAACACATAGTAGAAAGTTAAGGTTATTATCTTGAAAAAGTCAGTTCCCAATTCTATCAACAGCAGTTTTGGTATCTCAAGAAGCATCATTACCCACTTTTGTTTCTGGTTTCTGTGCATGCTGCAAAGAGTAAAGTTATGCATCAACTGCTCTGTTTGTAAGGGCTTGTTAGATAAATGCATAATATTTCTGTCTCTCTCCGTATATTTTGATATGTTTGAGTGATTTACATAATTTCAGCAGCGTTTGATTCCTTAGTTGTAATGAAATGATAAAATGATGACTTTATCATCTTTGAGTAAGACAACTTGTGTAGCAGACAAATGTTTCAACCACTTAGTGCAAGAAATCTGGACAAAACAATAAATAATGGGGTGACACATCCAAAAATAGGGCACTTTTTAAATAATTGCTGTTACAAACTTAGAAAGTAGATAGAATAAAGGGTTTTGCATTAGAATGCATTTTCTGAAGGGTAGGAAATCTGAAACTGAAATGGCTGTTATTGTTTTCTGACTTCAACCATCAATGATTTGCCAGAAAACCAAAATTTTATGAGAACAGACAAAATATGAGGCAGAATCTGGACATTCTGGAAAAATCTGGAGAGTTGAGGGCTATGCAAGTAGATCTTCTCAGAATGCATATTATGGCTCGATTCACAGGTGAAGTTGTTTCACACTGTCCAGCTATCCTGATACAAACACGCCTCTCAACAGCTGTTTTTCAATGTCATCTCTAGTAACAGCTTTCAGTTCCTATACTTTCCCAGCTGTCACTGGTATTTGTATTTTTTATTCACTCACTTAAATATTTTTCTTCTAAGTATCAGCAGTGTGCACTGACTTTCTGGGTCTGTGCTGCTCTTCTTCGTATTTCTTTTAAAGAGTTAACGCATATTTTCCTTAGTCTACCTCATGCATTGTTGACTGATTTCTAGTAAGTACTCTGGAAAGGTTTGTGATCTCTCTTCATTTCATTAATTAAAGATATGCTGAAATAACTCCTGCAGTTCAAAATCCAAAGGGAAAAAAAATGAACATCTGTGGAAAATGAAGGTGACTATCAACTAGCTAAAATGGCTGTTTTTACTCAAATTAATCTGTAAACACATCTATTTCAAAGAACAAAACACATTCACATGTCCCATGTCTCAGCTCAGTAACATAGGGCCTCTGCTGAAAACAGGATCTCTGGAACCTAGTCGGACTTTCCCAGTCAACAAATGTTAAATAAATTAAATAAATAAAAAAAAAAATATATATATATATATATATATATATATATATATATATATATATATATATATATATATATATATATATATATATAAATATATATATATATATATATATATATATATATATATATATATATATATATATATATATATATATATATATTAATATTCTGCTTGTTCCTTGATTTCTGGTGAAGAAGAAATATCTTGGACAGGGTAGCATCTTCTTGGCTCTCTGGATATCTAGTGTTGACTAAACTGGTTGACTCTGCCTCTTCCTGAGAAAAAATATGAAACGCTTTTATGGCTTAGTCAGAGATATAAAGAAATGGGAGTTATTTGGCTTGCTCGTGAGGCTACTTGCAGTGAGATACAGCTTAAGCCTTTGACTCCAGGACTTAAGAATGCCTTCTCAAAAATTAAAATATAATCTATCTGCACAGAAAGGAAATACACATATTTCTAGTGATATCTGAGTACTGGACTTCTTTGTGGGAAAACAAAATTATGGAGGTAAAATTTCAGTACAGATTTGTAAAAGTCAGATATATGACTACTATTTTTGCACATATCACTGTGGTGTAGTCACACTGTTTGGACAAATAAAGCAAAAAGAAATCTGCATAGCAATGGTTTATGTAGTTGAAAAAAAACAATTTTGTGAAATAAACAAATTCTATTGATTTCATTGTAGAAATCTTAATGTATTGCTTTTCTTCTTACCCCATGTAATGACACCAATTGTAACTGTAAAAATAAAAACATTAATGATTAGAATATTAGGCTGAGGCAGACAGGCCTACGGTAGCACAAGACAAAGTGACAGAACATTACTCACACCTTATATTACTTTGCCTCCTATACATACAATACATTCTTATAATATATTAGACAACTTCGGTAATAAAATGTAGTTACTAATAAATAATTATTTTCAATATAACGTTAATAATCCCACAAACTTACAATACTTAAATAATATATAAAAATGTTAAAAACTACATTTATAAATAATCTAATCTAGAGAATTAGTCATGATATACCCCTGATTGTGTTTCTAAGGGTCTGATAGAAAGTGTAATAATTCTTATTGGAATCATACTGACTGTATATGTTGGTACAACTGTTTTCACAGTAATACTCTTAAAGAGTTACATACTTTAAATTTTGAATTCAACTCAAGACAAAATTATTCATTCTTCTTAGAAGAAGTCAGAACACATGCACAACATAAATTTACAATTAATTATAATACTACTAATCAGAATTTACCAAAAACTTCTTTGCAACCTATGTCAAATTACCTACAAAAGCAGACAATATAAAACACTATTATTTGATTATATTTATCCTTGAAGTAGGCATAAATCACTACATAACTACATAACTCTTTGTTTTACAAGCTGGCTCCCAAATAGGACCCAATAAGTCAGGATTGGTGAGACCACCTCCACCAAGACAGAGGAGTACCTCAGGGATCCATTCCAGACCTTCTCCTGTTTGGCATCTACTTATCATAAGTCAAAGCTAATGTCACGGGTCTCTGGCTCACCAGGTCCATAGATGACTGTAAATTGGGAGCTATCACAGACTCCCCTAATGACACTAACACCCTACAAGAGGGTCTAACATAGACAAATGACTGATGTTAAAGCCATGGTTTAACCATAATGCCAAAAAGTGCATCATAGTGCTCTTTGGAAAAACATCCACACAAGCCAATTATTCCATCAATAAAACACCACTAAGAGCTGGTCTGCTAGTTAGAGATCTGGGAACATACGTAGACAGTAATCTGGTTTTCGAACAACACATAGTCAAAACAGTAGGAATGTCATTTTATGTTACGTCACTTATAAGTAAGGGTATGTCATCTAGGTCCAAGAAAATTATAGTACCACTTGACTTAGCCCTTATCAGACCCATCATTGAATACAATTCTCCATTTAACATGTACCTGAACAAGCATTTGTGACAGCTGGAATGCCCAAGGAGGTTCTTCACCAGGAGAATCTAGGGTATTAACACACTGTCCTACATGGATCACCTTCAGACCCTATCTCTATACTCAGTATCCTGCAGGTTACTGATAGTTGATCTATTCCTGATATATAAGGCATCATCAGATCCAGTCCTGATGGATCTTTTGTATATCTGCAAAACAAACAGCACTAGAAACACTAGATCCAAGGATTTAAACTTTGCCTGCAACATAAATATGTGTCTCAGAGGATCCCATTTTTATGGATTATGGACAGTGAGCTGGTCTATTGACACTTTTCAGTCATGACCTAGGTGAAATAAAGTAACAAAAGTATAAATGACAATTGATATTAAATAGTCATTAAACAATGGAAGTAAAGCATTGATAGTTAATAATGAACATACAACCAGATTCGAAAAAGAGTTGCTGTCAGTATAAATATGCCCTGATTCCAAAAGACTTGCTCTCAGTGTTTGTGACTTACTTCACTGTAATGTCTATCTGTAAACAAGATTACACTGAAGGCTACATTCCAAAAGACCTGCTCTCAGTATCAGTAGCCACCAAGAGCAGGTATTTTGGAAGTAGGGCCATGAAATAGGTACATAAGTAACAGTCATGATGTGGTGCCTGGTATTTGGGAGTTCTACAAGTGCTTGAGTCCCAATCACTCAAAGACTAGTATCTCAAAGCTAGCGACTTGAGCATCTTATAGTTCAGGAAGGCTGGCACTTATCTCATGCACAAACTCAAACATCAGTTCAAGCAAGCAGCTGGTGCACTTTACCTGAACACATTATTTGAGTCAAGTATGTGCAGCAGCCATGTGGATGGAAAGGGAGGGGATGGGAGTGTGAATTATAGCAATAGTTAGGGAACAGGAGGGGCACAAGTTTAGGGAGTGGGACCAAGAATGGCATTTTAGGTTTAGGGAGTGGGAAGGGAGTTTTAGGGTGAGGTAGCACAAGGGGTTTTAGGTTTAGGAAGAGAGTAGGGAGTTTTAGGGTTATGGAGTGAGAAGTGTGTTTTAGGGTTAGAGTTTGGGTTCTGGTAGGTCTTTACAGTTTTGTAGGCTATGGAGTTGGGAAGGCTATGTAGTTACATGTGATTGAGTTAGTGGGACTTAGAGCACTTGCATTTTCTAGCAAGTGACAGCAAGCTAGTGTGATGTGAACAAATAGCACATGAGCACTTGTAGCAGACCCCTAGTATTTTAGCGTATAGCCAGCATCCTGAAAGCAATTACACTTAGCCTCATTTAACATGTGATTCTTTAATGGTGTTTTAAATGTTTGTAAGCTTGCATTATTTTTGATTTAATTTGGAAGATTATTCCATAATGTGGGTCCTTTTCTGGTGAAGGGTCTTTCACCACTGGCATTTTAAATCTCATTTGAGCAGGGGTGAAGTTATCATCATTAGTGTTTCCTTGAGAGTAGTTAGCATCCATAGGAAGAAATAAGGTGCAGATTCAATAAACCCTACATGGTCCGCTAAAACCATCTGCACATTGTGGCATGGCATGCACACAATAATGCACCATTTTGTATTCAGTAAGTGGCTGTACATGCCATGTAGAGACACACAAACATGGTTAGTATTGTAGCATGCCAATTACAACATAAGCAACTGAACTGTATGCTAATCAACTAATCCATGATGGAGGAGATATTCAACAAACTATAAAGCAAACATGTAGACTCAGTGCTGGTTTTCCCTGTGAATTCCCAAACCTATTGGAAAACAGTCATGGAAAATAGACTACACAGAAAGAATGTTAGGGGCTTCTGTTGCTCTTATTCATGTGTATCTGCAGCAGGCCCATGTCTATGCTGCTGCTGATGATGATAGACCATGGCCAAGAAGGACAAGGTTTTTAAAACCTATTTAATTTTTCCTAATCAGCATGAGGTGGAAAGTATCGTGCACTACATGGTGGATACAGACACACTACAGGAACTCTGAAACATCTGTTGTCCTCAACTGACAGCAAGGGCAAACTGAGGGGAACCAATACCAGTGAAGGCTAAAATATATGTAGCACTTAAAATTTTAGCTATATGAACCTCCTAGAGACCAACAGAGCCATACTGGGGTGTCACAGGCATCATCATTTAAGATCCTCCATCAGTGGAACCCACAGTGAATGTAGGCTAAAGAATGAGTTCATTGCATTATAGATACTTATTTAAAACTATTACATACACCTGAATTTGAACTCTATATCATCTGGTTTCCAAAAGAAATGTGTCAATGCATTTACACCTGCTGCCCCAGAGTTAGCTAAGCAGCAGCTGTGTTTCAACACTCAGTACTCAGAACTCTCATAATTTTAGCAATAAGGTTCATGTTTGCTCTCCGCTTAACTATGCGCAAAGAGGGAAAGCAGAAGAACTGTGTATTTCTCATGCACAAACCTGCTGTTTGGCATTGCACTATAGAAAGTGCACAATAGCATGTATTACTTATGTTTGCTGCCCATTTAGTCTTCATTCCATGAAAGTGCATGTAAAAACACAAAGAAATAGAAGGCACTTTTTTAAGGCAAGAACACATACTTACACTGCAGCTATCTGTTACCTTGACCCATGCCCTTCAAACTTAGTATATCAGTACTTGTTCAGAGATATATCAACTGCACTATAGAAATAAATAAATGCTTTCTTATATGCCATATATATCTTTATAATGACAATACACATTCAGATTTTCCAAAATTTGTAGTAATGTGGACACCTGTTTGCAAATAGTTTGCAAACCTGTCTTTTAAGGTATACCTGTACATTGGAAACACAACAATAAATGCTACACTTTGCACACTTATCAATGTGGTAACATGCAGATCTTTGATATCTTGACAGTTGTACACATGGCTAGCTATTCATTTCAGGCAGGCCTCCCAACATTTTCTATCCAACATCTAATGATGATATCATCCACTATAAATTGTCCTGCAACCTTGTAAAAGTTACTTGTGCTGTGGCACTTGTGTTAAACACTGAGTTCTCTAATTTGTGTACTTAGGTAGGAGTTCCAATCTTACTGCAGTCAACTGGTGTGTATGTTTATGTTTCTGTCTGTTCTATAAAGTGTTGTCTGACACTCTCCAAGTTAGACTTGTACTGTGATGCTTGTGTTAAATACATAGGTCTGTAGTCAATGTACTTAGGTAGGGGTTTTGTACTCACTGTAGTCAATGATGTGTGTGTGTGTGTGTGTGTGTGTGTGTGTGTGTGTGTGTGTGTGTGTGTGTGTGTCTGTGCTCTTGCATGACATTGGAGAGAGAATTTTACACAAGCATGTAGGATACTGCTATTACCATCTTCCTCTTACCAGACACTGCTGATGTCATCATCTTATAAAGTGTTGTCTGACAGTCTCCAAGTTAGACTTGTGCTGTGATGCTTGTGTTAAATACAGAGGTCTTTAGTCAGTGTACTTAGATAGGTAGGGGTTCTGTTCTCACTGTAGTCAATGGTGTGTATATGTTTGTGCACTTGCTTAACATTAGAGAGACAGTTTTACACCAGCATGTGTGACACTGCTACTAACATCTTCCTCTCATCAGACACCATTAATGTCTTAATGTATAAAGTATTCTCCAACACTGTAATAGCTAGAATTGTGTTCTGGTGATTGTGTTAAGCATTGCAGTGTGTAAATAAGTATTTTAGAATGATATGTGATTCCACAGCTATTTCCAATGCTCCTCAAAACATCTTGTTGTAATAATGATGTAATCCTGTGTAACATGCACTCTGACAGCAAACCTCTGCTGTGGCTGTAACATTAACTGCTGTGTTTGTAATGTACATTAACTACACATATAGGAGTTCTAATCTGACAGCAAGCTACTTGCATGTCTATACATACAACTATCAATTAATGAGACAGTTTTACACAAGGATGTGACTCCACATCCATGCTCTACAATGCTTGCAACATGTTCTTCTCAGCATACAATGATCCTGTCATACTCCATATACTCAGACATATGTGGTGCTGCTACTGTGACATTGCATGGCATTCATATTCTATGCCTACACAGGTGTAATGTTCATATCCAGCCCAGTGTACTGTTGTGTGTTTGGTTGCTGGTACATTATGGTCATTGTGTGATCTTTGGAATAGCTCTTCATTTCACTATCACTTGGGGTACCATCCACATAGCCCCACACATCCTCCTGTGTCCTCTGGCCACATGACATCCTTCCTGCAGAGGAATGAAGCATGTTCTCATGTCAAATATGCATGCACACATCGTGAAACAGAGCCCTTCTATGAGCCTATGCAAGACATCCCCAGACCACTGCATGTGTGATTACAAGCCTAGCCATGTTCATCACAAGTAGCACCGGTTGTACTTATTAGATTGATGTAATTTGCTAAGTGATTCTCTGGTCATCATCAACTAACCCTGTCCATGATGGACATGGATGCCATCCCCTCGGTGAATTTTCAGTCTCCAATCCAATTGTCTAGGTTGCACTTGAATAGGGTCAGTGAGGAGGTCTGCTTCATGTAATTTGAAAGTTTATTCCAGAGGAATGGCAGTCTCTGGGAGATATATCTGTCTCTCAAAAATGTTCTGTTAATGTCACAGGCTAGGTTAAGATCCCTAGAGTGAGTGACTCATGTGTCATTAGATTTGCAGATGTGCAACATTTCCATCAGTGCATAGTCAGAGACTGCCCCGTACTCCAAGCACAAGTCACCTCTCAGAAGCCGATATGATACAGAGTACAGTGACAGGACTTTCAAGTCTATCCATGTATGTCATGGCATGATTTGGAGGCCCTGTATTTTCTTGTTGAGAAACCTGTGTGGTCTCTACAGCTGCTGCAGGTGTCTTATGAGGTACATGCAAAAGGGAGAATTGCACTCTATTAATGGTCTACTGAGGTGTTATAACATCCTCAGACCTGGATGTGATTCCCTTACTTATGAGGTGTATGACGTAGAAGGCTTTCCTTACCACTGTGGAAACTTATTGGTCGAAGTTCAGATTGCTATCTACCTGTGTTCCCAGGTCTCACAACTCTGAGTTAAAGCTTGGGGGAGAGTGTTGTCAATACTATAATTAGTGGGTAATTCAATTTTGACAAACACAATAATAATGGCACTTTTTGCATTTAGTTGTAGACCGTGGCTTTGGTACCAATCATTTGTCTGTGGCAGCCCCTGCTGTAATACGTTAATGTCATTGGTGGACTCAATGATTGCATCCAGTTTGCAAGCATCAGCAAACTTGATAAGTCAAAGGCTGTCTGCTGTAGCCTGGACTTCCAAAAAATAGATTCTGAACAGTAAAGGCCCCAGCACAGATCAATGTGGTATACCACTGGTGATGGCTCTACTTGTAGAAGTTGAGTCATCAACTTTGACACAATGTGCTCTGTTGGTGAGCCAACTGGCTATCAGTCTAGTGACATATGGGTTAATCCCCACCTTGGAGAGTTTTTCAATGATACCAGAGTGGGGGATTGTGTCAAAAGCCTTGGCCAGGTCAAGATAGGTGGTATGTACCATCTTATCTTCATCCAGGTCTTTTCTGACTTTCTCAAAGAAGTCTACTAGGTTAAACAAGCATGATCTACCCTTATCAAAACCAAACTGGTTTGGGTCTATTGTTTGAAGGTCACCTATGTCCTTGTTGATAATGTCCATGATGATTCTTTTCATGGCCTTGCAAATGAGACTGGTTAGACTTATGAGTCTATAGTTCCCAGGGTCAGTTGATGGCTCTCCTTTGTGTGATGGGATTACTGTTGCTGTCCTCCACTCTGCTAGAACAAAGGCAGTTCTCAGGCTATTGTTAAAGAGGACAGTAAGTGAGTCCACTAGGTCATGTTTTAGATTACTTAGTAAGCAACCTGTGATGTTATCTGGTACCACAGAGGATGTGTTTTAGCCTTGGAGAGCACAGACATGACCTGATCTCCAGATATACTTGACATATGACTATTGTCCAGTATGCTTTGGGGTGTGGCCTGTGGGTCCAGGGGGGTGAACTTTTCCCCAAATCTGTCAGCTAGCAGGTTGTCAATTTCCTCCAGTGCAGCTTCATGCTTAGATTCCTATCATTAAGGAGCAGAACTTTGAGTTTGCCTCCAGTGGATTTTTTTAAGTCGTAATTTTTGTTGCTTTGACATTGCCTGAAAAAAGCACTATGGGGGAGTCAAGCACCTTTGCCAGTATTAGACAGCCTAGAGGACACAGGTGCAGACCATTTCTGGTAAAGCAGTATTCCCTGTCAACCATCTAATTCCAAGATGAGAGATACTGGATCCCCCTGGATTGTCACCAGAAGCTAAGCCAACCCCCCATTAAGGAAACCACGGTAAAAAAATTCTCCAAAGCCAACTTCATGCTTCTTAAGATAGAAGTGGTGAACTTCATGACACCCATGCAGATGGACAATACAGTTACGACTACTGAATCCTACACAATAGCACTTTATAAGCACTTACATAAGTGCATGGATCGTGCAGTCCCAAACAGAACCAAGCCACTATCCTCCAAAAAAAGAAAGCCAATCTGATGGTCCCCTGCCATAAACAAACTGTACAACAGAAGGAAGAAACTGTTGCAAAAGAGAGTAAAATCCCATGGGTGGAGGAGCTCCCTGGTCAGCCTCAGTAAGTAGCTGTGATCCCTGATAAAATCCTCCAAAGCTAGTTACGAAAACAAAAGCACCACTGATTCTAAAGACAACCACAAAGCATTCTATAGCTATGTCAAGAATCTCAATGGTAACACTCAGATCTGCTCTGAATTACAGCACAATGGCACTGAATATACAGACCCAACTGATATTGCCAACATCCTGGCAGATAGGTTCATTGCTAACTTTACCCCCCTCTCACCCCCTAAAGAGCCCATCTCTATACTGGAAGAATGCAAAGTTCCTGTAATCATGGCTGCACAGATAAAAAACACACTCTCCAAAGCCAAGAACACAGCATCCATGGGACCAGACAACATCCCAGGCTGACTTCTACATGGACTACAGAACGAACTGGCACCCCAGCTAAGTACCATGTTCAATCATAGCCTCACCTCAGGCTTTGTGCCCACTGAATGGTGCACCGCAATGGTTATCCCACTCCACAAGGGGGGAGCCACCACGGACCCTGGGAACTACCACCCCATTAGCCTGACGAGCCTGGTCTGCAAGGCCATGGAGTGTATCATCATGGAACTTATAAACAAATACATTGGTAATCTCCAAACTCTGGACCCCACCCAGCTTGGGTTCATAAAAGGCAGGTCATGTCTCCTAAACCTGATAGACTTCTTTGAAGCAGTCACCAAAGATGCAGACGAGGGTAAGGTGGTTCACACAGCCGATCTAGATCTTGCCAAGGCTTTTGACACCATCCCCCACTTTGGAATTATAGATAAGCTCATTAACTAGGTATAAATCCCTATGCCACAAGATGGGTTGCCAACTGGCTCACTGACAGAACCCACACTGTGAAAGTAGCAGACTCCAAATCCGACTTCAGACCAGTGACAAGTGGAGTACCACAGGGTTCAGTCTTGGGTCCTCTCCTGTTTGGTATCTACTTCTCTGAAGTACAGGCTAACACAGAAGCTCTTTGGCTAACAAAATTTGCAGATGATTGCAAACTAGTAGCCATAACTGAAACTCCTAACGATGTGAACATCCTACAAAAGGGCCTCACTGAGACAGATGCCTGGTGTCAAAGCCATGGCCTCAAGCTCAGTGCCAAAAAGTGCATTGTCATCCTCTTTGGTAAAAACTCTGTACCCATGAACTACAACATAGGCGGTAGTATAGTTAACACCGAAAGTGTGATAAGAGACCTTGGGACACAGGTGGACAGTAATCTCTCCTTTGGTAATCACATCACCACAGTAGTCAGGAAATACATGGCACACCTCATCACAAAAGGTTTCTCATCCAGAAAAAAAGAGGTCATTGTTCCCCTCTACTCATTACTCATTAGACCCATTATAGAGTACAACACCCCTTTTGGTATGTACCTCACAAGACATGTACAACAACTGGAAAGGCCGCAGAAATACCTCACAAAGAGGATTACTGGCTTCAAACAGATGCCCTACGCAGACCATCTCAAAAAACTCCAGCTTTACTCTGTCGCATATCACCTACTCAGAGGTGATCTCTGCCTAACCTACAAAGCTATGTCAAACCTATAGCTGTTGGACATGCTCCACTTAAATAAATCTCAATCCCTCTGAGCTACACGCTCTAGGGACCTAAACCTTGTCACCACAATAAACAGAACATGCTGGAGGGATAAATTCCTGTCCCAGAGACTTCCCATACTCTTGAATAAACTACCTATCTATATGAAACAAAGCTCCTCATTAGTACTCTTCAAGAAAAATCTTGATGATTCGATGGGAAATAGGAAATTCACACCGGGGATCACTTCTGTGGCTCTGCTCAACAGTGGCACATGAAAATAATTTTCTTGGGTGGCAAAAGCCAGGGTACCTTTTTGACTGGGCTTGTATAGACCCTAGGGCCGATAGCCCAGTACCTACCTATGAATTGTTGATTTCAATCATTTTTTGTTTATATTGTAGCATCATCCAGGGTGCCGGCACATTCTACATATAGATTCACTCTGCAGAACATACTGTATCATGTTGATATGTGATTAGTGTTCATGCTACAGCTGTCTTCATTGATATGCCCTCATCTGCTGTACATTAACATGTTTCACCTGTTCTCCTTCCCTGTGTTCATTCCTTCAAGCCATTTGTGTGTTCCTATTCAATACACACACTTCCCCTGACTGTTTATTTATAACACAGTCTATGTACCCTTACTGAGCACTTACACATCCTTTTGTTCAATATGGTTGAAAAAGGTTTCCGCAATACTCTGCACTATATACACTTTCATGTAATGTGTTGGAGATATATACATTGCTGTATTAATACCCTAGTAATCATTGTGGCATTTCTCACAAACATGCTAACCTAGTTTGCCTGTAGGTAAACAGGTTTACATGTCTGCTGCTGTTCATAGGTTGGTACTAGGCTATTGGCCCAAGGGCCTATACAAGCCTAGCCATAACAATTCCCTGGATATTTCTTCCCACAATATTTACTTCCCTGGCAGGGAAATAATGTGATCCCTGGGGAGAATTTCCTATCTCTCATCCAATCATCAAGGTTACTTCTGAAGAGGGCCAAGGAGGCGCTCTGCTTGAAATGTATGGGCAGGCTATTCCAGAGTCTGGGGAGTCTCTGGGTCAGGAACCTGCTTTATATGGTTTCCTGTCTGCCAACAGTGTCTCTAGCCAAAAACTGAATTTGCTTATGTTTAAATGCAGTGCACAGCATGAATATGTAATTAGTGCTGCTGCTCACCGTGCAAACATGTAAACTCCATGCAGGCTTCACGGTAAGCCTACACGCAGTTTACTGAATCCACAGGAGAGTCTTTTTAGAGGAGGAACACAATCAAAATTGTGTATTTTAAAGATTAATGTAGAGTAGAGAGAGAGATAGTTCTTTTAGGTACTAATTGGCTTGCTTTAAAATGTCACATTGCTACATACTTATGTTTGCTGGCAATACGAACTTGAATAATTCTCAGTGGTTTGTAGTTTGTGTCTGTTATTAACAGACTGAGGACACAGAGCACAGAAGGGGTAGTCCATATTCTAGTTTAAGAATCAGCATATTTTTGGCTATAGCTGCACATAGTGTAGTTATATTTCAAATTCAGAGGGAATGCCTCACATGTACAGTTATGGAAATTTTATACATAGAAATTTATACATAAGCCTTTTTTACACCAGGTAGAATTAAGGAATTTTTGAAAGCAACTGCAAACAAGCTGCTGTAGACATAAGAATGTATTAAAACAGATTGGAAACATAATGTTTGCATGTAATTATGTTAAATTGTATTCAGAAAATGTGAATAACTTTGTGCAAGGTATGTGAACAGACAAAGTTTCTATTAAGACAGAACTGATTTTATTTAATGCTCCTGTAATAAATGCTGAAAGCCTGATCAAACAACACTTCTCTGGTCCATTCTTAGCTATACATGGAAAATCATTACCAATTATTACTGTTTTCCTGTCCAACTGATCCAACACCTTTTAGGACCAGTCAATCACTCCAAAACTGTAAGATAGGACATTAAGAGTAAATTGGTTTATAGTTTGGACTTTGTTCCTAGATGACAATGCTGTTTTCAGTATTAATTTAAGTCTTCTAAAATATTCCTTACTGAGTTTTAGTCACATTTGTTCATGTTTTATTGTTGATCGTTCATCCATTCCCAAATATTTATTCACTCCCTCTTACTCAAGTTTTTTTAATATCACATTCCTGTCCCAAATTGATGTTTTCATGATGCTACAGTTTTCCTGCTTTAAAGGTTGCTTTTGCAAATTTATCAAGACCAAATGACATTCTTATATCATCTGAAAAAGTTTTGACCACTTGCAGTTGCGCTTTCAGTTCCTCATCTGATAAACTATACAGTGGTAAATCATCTACAAAAAGAAGATTAGAACTATTTACACTTTGTTGTTTTTTGGGGGCCAAATTGTAGGCATGACTTAATCTGTTAAGGAGACAGCTAAATGGGTTAAGGGCAAGACAAAAGAGCAGTGGTGACAGTCACCCTGGAATATCCCACTTTGAATTTTTATCCCTGGAATAATATGTCCTTTATCATAGCTTAAATGCAAAGTAGTTTGCCACATTTTCATGGTCACTGTAATGTAATTGATCAGTGTAGGGTGTATCTTATACAGGTTTAAGCACTCTTTAATCCATGAATGTGGGATACTGTCATGCCATACATAGATTCCTCCCCTTTTACAGTTCTCCATTATGGCTTTGTTTAACAACAAATGATCCTTTGTTCCATGTGCCTTTTTTATTACCCTTTTATTCTATTGCCATGATTGAGTTTTCTTCTAAATGACTGTAAACTCTGTCAGCATCCAGTGTGCAGTTTATACGTGGTTGGAATGCAAGTATTTGTCAATGCAAGTAGTTTTTAGGACAGCGTTCACTCTTAAGTAGGAGTATTGCTTTTCCTGTTGTTAACCAGACTGGTGCCTGTTCAGGGTCCACATATACATAGTTCTTAATCATAGCTAAATCTTCATGTAAAGATGTTAATTCTTTTAGCTAGAAGTTAGATACTGCATCTGGGCCTGGGGTTTTCCAACTAGGAGCTTTTCTTAACTTTGTTTCACTCTCTCTGGCTGTTACTTCATCCCATTTCATGTCCTGTACATTTGAACTTATAACTGTTTATTTTACTTCTTCTGTCCATTTAGCATCTTTGTTATGTTCCACAGGATCTTCATAGATATTTCTCCAAAATGTATCTACTTCTTCTTTTATTTTTGGAGGTGTTTCAGTTCCTTTTGCCTTGTTTCCCAATTCTCTATAGAAAAATTTTGGGTCATCAATAAATTGGTTATTTTGTACTCTTCTTTTATATTTATCTGCATATCTTCTAAGTCTTTCTGCCTGTGCTGATATTTTTAGTTTATTATCTGTGATAGTGCATGATAGATCCTGATCTGTTCTGATACTGTGCATTGATTTTATCAAGTCTATCTTTCTGAGTATTTTTGTCAATCTGTTCCCTCTTCTATACTCTTCTAACAATGATACTTCTTGTCTTAATTGCTTTATAGTTTTCTCTATTTGATACTTCCACAATGACACTCAGTTTTTCCCCTTCCCTTAGTTTATTTTCCCGTGTTTTTGTGGTAAGAATTTATCTGTTGTTAATTTAGCTGCACAGTAATATATCCTATTTACTTCTGTTATATTGTATGAAGCTCTATGGGCAGTCCTAATTGTTGTGTTCATTTGTTTTTTCAAACTTCTAACTTTTGGAGTTTTATTGGTTTTCTGTAGTCTGTTTCTTTCATTGATCTTAATATGTCTGTACACCTCTATTAAATGAAGCAACTCTGCTCTTAGATCATTTCCTTCAAAACTGAGAGCACATTCTTGATCCTTAATAAGATCTCAGTTCCATTATTTTTTGTTCTAGGTCTCAAGTATGCAATGTACATAGTTTAAGTTGCGTTGAATACTTCTTATTTAAAGATGGTTGCAGTACTCTAAATAATTGTCCTACTTTATTGAAATCTACTGTTTAAAGTTCTGAAAAAAATATGTGTAATAAAGTCTTACATGTTAACCTGTAAGCAAAGTTATTCAAAATAAGTTATGATCAGATCACCTTGTCACTGAATGTGCTGATAGTTTTGTATGTGTGTGCCTGTATATATCACTTGTGATACAAACCAAACCAAAATATCACAGATAATGGACATTGTATTTACTTATTTAAGTAGGTAACAAAGCTCTGGTAAGATGCCTGTATACTGATTAGATAAGCAGAGATGGTGATCCAAACCTGAAATTGCCATAGTATGTTGTTCAATTAATACATCTGTCAGCAATAACAGCAAATAAAAACTGCAGCTCCCCCTGCAATACTTGTTATTCTCTTTTCCTCTTTTTCTGTCTTTTTGTTTCTCATACCTGTGGCCAAGGTATTGATGTCATGTAAAATCAGTCATGCTGATCCTCTGAATGCAGGTCTGGCAAACATAAAAGAATTGAAAAATATTCACATAAACTGCCTTCAGCGAACATCCCAAGGAAATGTTTTTGCAGGGATGCAAGTCCTCCCCATACATCCCATGAGGGAAGACACCCCAACACCACCAGAACTTCTATATACCAACTCTGCGGATGTACAACACTGGAGAAATATTCAAACTCCCCTGTCACCAAATGTAATTTTGGTAAACTTGATTCAGTCATTTTACATTCACCAAAACTAACTTTGGTGACCTGCATGCTGCCCTAAAAGATATACATAGCTGTTAGTGCAAAGTACAGTTCATATGAACTCCATATGAAGGAAATATGAAAGATGCATGGTGTTCAGAGTCCTGGCAATCTGATAATATAGATAGACGTTTTTACTGCAAACTTCACAGAGTATAAGATCTGGCACAGACACAAATATTTCTAAGCAAGTCTTTGAGATTTGGAGTGTAGATGGGGAAATGTTATTTTTGGTCTCTAATCATAACACTAAATTTCTGGGCAGTTGTCACTTTAATCAAAAACCATGTTTTTTATTGTTAATAATATTTAGTATTAATCATGAGAGAGGCAACAAAACTATTTAAACATGACAGGAAGCTTTAATGGTAAAATTAGAAAAGCTATTAAAGCAGTAAAAGAAAAGGGTGCTAAATTTCAGTGTTCTGGTCTATATCTATCTTTTTGGGGTAAAAAAAATGAAAGGAATTAGAAATCTATATAGTAACTGCTGACCTAATGCCTTATTCAATAAATAAATCACCTGAAAATAGATATATGGAACAGGGTATGTACCAGGCTAGAAACACCAGT
Source organism: Protopterus annectens (assembly GCF_019279795.1). NCBI lineage: Eukaryota > Metazoa > Chordata > Ceratodontiformes > Protopteridae > Protopterus > Protopterus annectens. The sequence continues at coordinate 178,308,243 of NC_056745.1, read as the reverse complement.
CTTTATTCTGAAGTCCTGTCTTTAACACATCTTTAACACAGTACTGGTTGTCATTACTAACTTAGTAAGTGTGTTAACAGATTCATTAACAGAGTTTATTGTCTTGCACATGTATGCACATATTTATCAGCATGCATGTCTGCAGTTCCTTTAGAAAACTGCATTTCCTTTTAGATACATAAAAATATTAGAATGATAAGAAATGGTGGCAGGATGCAAAAATAGTATTTCTAAATGATGTCTTAACAAGTAATTACTTTGATTGAGTTTAAATATTTTGTAATCTTTGTAAACTGTTGATCACAAAGGGTCAGATAACAAACTGTGAGATATAGTATTTGCTAGCTATGACTTGCAAAAAAATATTCTGTGAATGGCATAAGCCTGCTTAGTCAATCTTGGTCTTTTTTAAACAGTTATTTATTTAATTTATTACTTAATTTATTTATTTAATGAATTTGTCATACTTCTGATGGATTTTCACCCTTTACAATTATTAGAGCAGGCTTGTGTTTTTTGAAAGCTGACAAACAACAGTCTCCAGAGTGATTTCCCTAACAGTTTTATCAGGATAACTCTATCACTCCCCAATGCTATCAAGCTGTTATCACAAAAGTTTGACAAAAGCTGCTAACTGAGACAACGAATTCACAAATGCTTAATCCACAGGTACTTTTTTTTGGCATGGGTGATTATGCTCCTCCATATGGGGGCTGCACCCCCATGACTTGACTTTATTATTCTCATTGCAATGTCGCTGCACCTTAGAGAAAGAGTGATCAGTGACAGACAATAAAATGACTTTGATATATGCAGTCACAACTTCACTATCTGATCATTATTTTTTTGTTACTGAGCTGACACTGGAATTACTGCACATATTCAGCAGAACAGATTCCTGATCACAGCACCACCCACTGGACAAATAATTGCATTGTTTGCACATGAATGCAGTTCAACTCAATAATATTACAATGTGTTCTATTAGAAATAAAGGGGGGGGGGGTGGCCAAGATGTCAGAGTGAGTGCAGTAGTTTTTTGTTGCTCTGTTCATGAGATTTATTTCTGACAGGAATTAATTCAAAATTTTTTGAAATATCTTGGTAAAACTGCCTATAAGTATTCCTTCCACTATGGTGGATTATCAGAAGAAGAAAAAATAATCTTCAGTGAAATTCTTCACAAAATTCCTGTCAGAACATCAATTGCTGTATACAGATACTTGAAATATGAGTCATTCAAAGTCATCTGCTCCAGATAGTTCTATGAAGAAAGAACTACAGACTATAATTACAAGTATACAAGATCTCTCTACAAAAATGGATAACATAGAAAACATCATGGAAAACATGAAAAAAGAAAGTAAAAAACAAATTCAAGAATTAAAGGAAATTATTTCAAAGCACTCAGATCAAATAACCAGTATAGAAGAATCTCTAAATGAAATAGACAAGAAACAGATGGAGAATGACAATCAAATAAATTTCCTCTTGAAGCAAAATAATTCACTATTAGAAAAGGTGGATGATCTAGAATCAAGGTCAAGAAGAAATAATATTAGAATTTGTGGAGTTCCTGAAAAGACAGAAGGGAATAACATGATTCTTTTCCTGAATAACTGGTTACCTAAAATACTAAACCTGCCAGAGTAATTTTCTTATGGGATCGAAAGGGCGCATAACTTTGTCAAACCCTTCTATATCTAAAAACATAACTTCAACAAGATCTATCATAGTTAAGTTTTTATCAACACAGGATAAAGATTTGGTATTAAAGACTGCCTGGTCGATGGGTCCTATTCAGGAAAATGGAAAAGTCATTAGATTTGATAATGATTATACATCTGTGACAATAGCAAAGAGAAAAGCCTGTGTTCCTCTCATTAAAGATCTAAAAAAGGCTGAAATAAAATCTCAAATACTCTTCCCTGCTAGATTGAAAATCACACTGCCAGATGGTCAGAAAATCTTTAATAACATCGAAGAGGCAACAGAATTTGTCAAAAAACATAACCTACTAGACAAAATTGAAGATATGGAACTCTCTACCCCAAGCCTAAAGAGACAATCTACAAATGGCAAAACAACAGCAAATGATAAATCAACAAAAAAACTTAAAGGGAAATAAAATACTAACTTCTAATTTCCAGCGGCATTTTCCCATGGTAATATGTCCAGTACTACAAGCTATTAGGTAAGATTTTACATTAACATATTCATAACTAAAAATATTTAATACTTCTTTCCTATTTCTAATAACAATTCTCACTAGTTACTTGTGATAGCTTTCTGACTTCTTCTTTCTTCTTTGTTATGTAACACTATTTCCTTTATAGATTATAGTATAAACAATAATTGAAGGGCTCATAAATTATAAATATCGATAGAGCTTTATAAGATTGTGACTTATATCTAATTTCAATTAATAATGTATTGAGTATTGCTCGTTTGGGGTTGGGTTAGTATTTGGAACAGCTTGTGTGTCTTTATTGCATTGCTTGCCATTTAAAATGGAATCACGATGTTCCTAGATATTGAAAGGGGTACTGCCAGCTTTACGCTGCTTATTAGTGACTTTTGTTGCCCTTGGCTTGTTTAATCATCAAGCATAACATGTTTTTATTATAAATATCTTGCAGAGACATGTTTGAGCAATGCCGGCACTTTGTAGTCACTTGCAAAGTGTAATTTTAATGTTATAGTGTAAATAGCATTGTGTTACTCTGCTTAACTTGTTTTTTGTTTTTTTACATGCCTTTAATGCTTCTCGAGCATACGACAGTTAAGAAAAGCTTGAAAATACCTGAAAAGCGTTATGTTCACCTCGCGAATGCAATATTTTGTTTGTCAAGCTTCATTTGAAGCAAGTCACGAGCTATTTATTAAATCCTTGTTTTTGAGCCTGGTGCTCGCTACAGAAGCATTTAATGATGATGTAATGTCATCTGAGTCTGGTCGCACATAGGAAAAGTGGCGACAGAAGGAAAAAAAAACGTAACAAGGAAGTTATTACTGACTGAAGGTTTTGAATGCTTTTAAAGCATTCTTTGGACTATAAGTTTGCTCATTGCAGTAAAATAATAAAATATTACATGCTTCTTATCTCAGAAACAAGATCTTGTTATATACATGTAGTGAACTGTTATAGTTACAGTCTAGTTAATTTGCAAAATACAATCATTATAGATGGCTTCAGAGTGTTTTATTTTTGGCTGCTTTGAATTCAAATTTCACTGATATTGTGATAAGCATGCTCTGTGGTAATGGAATCTATAGATAAACAATTTGGGGAAAAATAAATAATTTTCAAATAAGTAACTAAATGTGCACAATAAAAACTAACAAATTCCTAATTATAATATTGATACAATAATTAAATAATTGTGCTAATTATTCAAACTAACCCAAATGTATCTACTTAAGAGAGATCGGAAAGTGCTGACATAAAGAATTTTTACAAGCTGTAGACAGCTAACCAAAGGGTAATGTGAGTGAGATAATATAATAAAAGAGAAGTGGGCGAACGTACTACTCTTTGATGTTTTGACATGCAAACAAGTAAACATGGTTATTGCCAAAATATCATATTAGATATCAACATATAGTCAATAGCTAACATAAGTGCTGTATGTTTATGTACTTGTTAAACAGAAGGGATATTAATAACAGTACAAGCTTGGAATGAATGCATTTCTGAAATACTAAAGCTTAAAAGCAATAGTAATATTACACTGATAGAGCAATAATGAAATAAATGAGATAAAATAATGATTGCAAATGACATTCAATACACTTGAAACTCCAAACATCATAACAGCATAAAGAGTCATCCACAAATTATAGACAGTTAAAAAGAGAATGGGATGGGGAAAATATGGAAATGCGGACAGGATGAGCATGCAGTTACTTTTATGTTATATGTTGATATATAAACAAGTAAAAACTTGTTTTGTCGAGATGTCATGTATAGATGTCATCATATAGTTAACAGCTTTCATAAGTAATGTTGTTTTATGTACTTGCTAAATTGAATAGATAGTAATTCTAATGTAAATTTGGAACGAATGCACCTCTGTAGTATTAATGTTTTTAAGCAATCATAGTAGTAGACTAATGAAACAGCAGGGGATAAATGAGATAAAAGATGATTGTAAAATATGCTTATTACACTAAATATATTTGAAATTTAAAATATCATAACAACATAACATGGAATGCTCATTACATTTGCTTAAACATCTTACATATGGAATATAAATATCATGTATAAAGACGATAGTTGAGAGGATGGTGACTAAGAAAGAAAATACAAATAAAGGTTACTAAACCTCAAATTTAGGAACATGTTAACACGAAACATTAGCTAAATAAAATAATAGCTTTATTTCCTTCAGCTTAATAAGAATTTTGAGCCTTTAGACTGCTTATGAAGTTATATCTATGAATGTTGATTTATGAGAGCAGAACCTTATTAATATAATGCAGGAACAAATGTTAAACATAAATATTTACTACATAACTAGCCATTATTTGCAATTTATAAACATTTTATAATTTATGTGTTTTAAGATATTTTGGCACTTTAAATGCCAGTATAGGGTATTGTTCATATTGAACATGAATGTCTGTATACTTAATTATTAAGTGCAGAAGCAACAATGTAAAGGTTGACTGGTTGTAGGGATGTTTGTGGTGGTGGCTAAGATGATGTTATCATCAAGCCAGGAATTTAGATTTCCATGTTTTGTTTTGTATATAGTTATATATGTTAAAATTTTGTTATTCAATTCCATTTATCTGCTCATAACTAAATTCAATGGAAGTATTTGTACTATTTTGAATGTTCTCTTATAAGTGTATGTCTTTAAACATCAATGGCCTTAATAATCCTTTCAAAAGAGGAAGTATAGTTAAATACTTGAAAGTGAATAAAGTAGATATAGGGTTTTTACAGGAAACACACATAAGGACTGAGACAGATTATCTTTTAATGGATATATGATTCCTACAGAGTCTCATTATCAAACTAAGAGAAGAGGCACAATGATACTATGGAGAAAAACATTACCAATACCTAAAATCATTTATACCTATGCAGATAAGAATGGCATGCTATGCTTGGTAGTTTTAGAGATAAACAAAAGATATGTAACATTAGTTAACTCTTACTGGATACCTGGTTTTGGAGCAATTACAGCAAATAAACAGCTGGAATTAATAATTTCCAAATCCAAAGGTGAAATAATACATGCTGGAGATTTTAATTGTCTCCTTTCTGATAAAGATACTACAAAAAAAGATAATTTTAAAGCATCTTCTGCAGCAAAAAAGTTAAATAATTTCATTACTATATTAAATCTTAGAGATATTTATGCTCTAAAAGAAGCTCACTCATTAGAATACACTCACTATTCATATAGGTATGGTACACAAACAACAATTGATAAAGTACTAGTTACAAATAATATATTTCACAAGATTCAATAAGTCTTAATTAGCTTGTGCCCATTGTCAGACCATAATGCCTTATTTTTTAAGCTTAATATCATGCCTAAAGACTTAATAACTTGGCAAAGATTACCTGTCTATATAACTACATTAAAAGGATTTAAAGAGTGGCTCCTTAATGAAATAAAACTTTTTCTAGATATTAATAATAATAATAATAATAATAATAATGAGACTTCAAAGGTCATACTTTGGGATTCACTAAAATCTTACTTATATGGTAAGATCAAAAATTGGTATCTAATCAAAAGAAAACAATGGGAAAATAAACTAATGCAACTACAAATAAATATAGATAAAATAAGGAAAAGTTTAAGTACCAAAGACATAAGAACAAATTCTGAGCTAAAAACATTAAACAATAGATCCGCAGAAATTCTAAATCACAAAGTGACAATAAATCTAGAAAAATTAAGAATGCAATCCTATTCAGTGAACCCCAAGCACATACACAGATTGGCAGTCAAAGCAAAACATCTAGCTGGCCTTAACCATATAAAAGAAATAATTGACAATAAAGGAATTAAAACAAAACATGTTACGGAGCACAAAGAAATTTTAGAGGTCTTTAGAGTACATTACGAGAGGTTAAACAATACAAATGTTGATTCAGTAAACAGTGCACTTACAAATAATTTTCTGAAAGAAAATATTAACAAAAACGTAACAAAAGAACAAAATACTAATTTGCTTAAGCCAGTAACATTAAAAGAAATTAAAGAATGTATTCTAAACCTTAAAAGCAATAAGGCACCTGGATTAGATGGAATTATTGGAGAGATATATAGGTTGTTCCCAGAAGATGCTTTAAAGATTTTGCAGGTAGCTTATAAAGAATTTAGAAAAAATAAAAGCATTTTTCCATCATGGGAATATGCTATTATATCTCCCATTCTAAAACAAGACAAAGATCCTAAGCTAGTGACATCATATCGACCTATATCTTTACTAAATGTAGATTATAAAATCTACACCTCAATACTTACGAAAAGATTAAATCTATTCATCCCAAGAATAATAGAAAATGATCAAGCAGGATTTATTTTGAATAGAAAAGTTCAAGACAATGTCATTAGGCGTTTAACCCTGATAGATGTTGCAAATAAGAAAAAAAAGAACTATCAATAATTAGTTTAGATATTGAAAAAGCATTTGGCTCTATGTCTTGGACATATTTATTTAACGTATTAGAAACTTTTAATTTCTCCAATGATTTCATAGAACTTATAAATACATTATACAAAAATTCTGTGTCATATATTAAAATCGGGCATTCTTATCTAACAAAATTCAAATACTAAAAGGAACTAAACAAGGCTGCCCATTATCGCCTCTGTTATTTGCATTATCAGTAGAGCCATTTGCAAACTACATAAGAAAAAATGATAACATAAACAGTTTCACTCTTAATTCAAATTATTCTTCAAAAGTACAATTATTTGCTGATGATATAATACTAACCATAGGTAATTTAAACTCTTCAATAAGGCATATTGCAGATGCTATAGAACTTTTTGAGAAATGTTCTGGCCTAAAGTTCAATAATAATAAATCTGAAACATTATTAATAAATAGTAAAGTAAGTTTAGAATGGAGAAAATATAATAACTTGAACTGGGGAAATGAGTCTATTAAATATCTAGGTGTGTATATAAAGCCTAGTTGGAAAGAAATGGTACAAGTTAACTATAGAAATCTATTGGATAAAGTCAAAGAATATATAGACAAGTGGAATAAATTGTTCTTTACTTTTGAAGAAAAACTAATACTAATAAAGATGTGTTTTCTTCCTAAAGTTTTGTATTTGTTTCAATCTATAATTATTAGACCTCCAAAAAAATAATAAAACAATTAAATTCACTTTTAATTAAGTTTTTATGGTACCCACAAAAACCCAGAATAAAATATGATTGGCACAATAGAGATTGGGAAAAAGATGGAATCACATTTCCGAATTTAGAACTATATGCTGATTCAGTTACAATTCATATCATAAGTAAGTGGTTAAGTAATAAGTATACATCAAATTGGAAATATTTGCATACAAACATTTTATTATCTAATATAGATGAAAAAATAAACAATTACTTTTTTGCTGAAAATAATAAACTGTTTTTAACAGTGAAAGATTCAGTGTATAAAGAAAGCAAAAATGAGAAGCTACCATATTGCATTAGTTATATACTAAACAATTTTAATAAAATTATAAACACACATTGCATAACAAGACATTTCTCAATATTAATGTTCCCAATAGCATTCACAAACAATTGCTTAGATTCTTTCAATATAAACAAAATAATAGAAATGAAAGTCAATGGGTTAAATTACTGGCACCAATTCCTTAGTATAAATAATATTCTTGACACTACAAGTCTCTTAGCAAGATACAACGTAAATCAAGATAATTGGTTAAATATTCAAATCTTCAGAGAATATCTAATAAAGGAATTTAAAACAAGTCAAGTGTCATATACTTCACCTCAGCCTAAAATAATTTTACTTTTGTGTGAATTAAATTCTTTACAATTTAGCATGAGGTTTTCTTTATCTAAGATCTATAAGACATTGAGGGCTGACTTAAAACAGCATGATGGTTCTCTATGGAGTTTTATAGAAAATACTAACAAATTTAGCTTCTCTGATAATGACAAAATATTAACACTCAGGTCGATAAATCATACAACATCATCTTTATATTGGAAAATATTTACATGAAAATTTATACACAGGAGTTATTTTACTCCGCAGAAAATTGCAACAATATTGAATAAAATTAGTCATAATTGTTGGAGATGTGATGAAAGTCTCTGTGCAGATTGGATACATATGTGCCTTGAATGTAAAATGATCGTTCCTTTTTGGCTGAAATTTTGAGATTTTGCAAAGGCATTGTGGACAGACAAATGCATAATTACAGATACACTTTTATTACTCAATGCCCCAATACCAGATTGTATACCAAAGTCACACATACATATTTTATGGTCCATCTTGGCAATAGCAAGGAAAGTTATTACTTCAAATTGGAAAAGTAAAGTGACTGTCTCTTTTACTGAGTTTATACTATTGGCCAAGACAGTATGTAACAGGGAACTTGAAACTCTTAACTATAGAACAACAAGAATGACCCACAGAAAGTTATCTTGGTTTAAATTAAAAAAATTATTAGACAAAATGTAATATGTTGAACAAGCTGTTTTAGTTATGAGCATTTTGTATATAATTTTACATAGTTGAGTATTTAATGTCATGTTAATGAATAATTATCTGTATAATGGAATAATTTCTTGATCTATGAAAATCAATAAAACAGTGTTATATAAAAAAAAGAAATAAAGGGGGGTGGTTAAAATGCAAGCAAATAGCAACACAAACCTTTAGCTCTGCCTTAAAATACTGTTTTGGCAGGATTTTGTTATTTTAATATTAAAAACTTCAAATATGTTTGTTTCTACCTGTTACCACAATAATCTGGTAATTTTATTGAAAAGAAATTTAATTTCTAAAGGATTATTAACGATTTTATCCTGTCAGAAGTTCTACAGACTGGAACAGCTATGAGTCACTCGAAGGCTTCTCTCCAAGATAACTCTATGAAGAAGGAATTACAAACAATTATAACCAGTATACAGGACCTCTCCATAAAAATGGATGACTTGGAAAACATTATGGACAATATGAAGAATGAAAGTAAGAAACAAACAGATATACTTAAAGTAAGGTTGCCATCTGTCCCATTATTAGTGGGGCACGCACGGATTGAGCTGCCTCATCCCATTGCCCACTGCACAAAGTAGTGGGACTTGAAAAGCCCTGCTTTTTGATCTCACCAAATCCCTGTGTAAAAGCCACAATTATTTCCAGTTTTTTCACAGCAATCCCGTTATGTCACCAACCCTGACCTGCAGGCAGAGCTACTCCCTTTTAGGTCCAGGTACTTTAAATCATACAGCAATTGTCTGCAAATCATGAAGGGGGTGCAGATTGGGTTAGGAATAGTCCTGCAAAGTTTGTGGCTGTAGAGTGGTTTGTTTTTAGTGCTTCTATAGCTGCTAAAGAAAAAGGCCAAGCTTTTTTTTCCTAACAGTTGAGCCAGCTAGCCGTCCATTCATTCATCCAGCCAGCACCATCCATCCATCCAGTTATCCATCCATCTATCCATCCATCCATCCATCCATTCATTAATCCATCCATCCATCCATCCTGCCAGTCAGTCATTCATCCAGTCAATCATCCATTCATCCATCCAGCCATCCAACCAGTCATCCAGCCAGCAATACAGCCATCCATTCATCCAGCCAGCACCATCCATTCATCCAGTCATCCATCCATCCATCCATCCATCTATCTATCTATCCATCCATCTATCCATCCATCCATTCATCCTGCCAGTCAGCCATCCATTCATCCAGCCTGTCATCTATTCATCCATCTAGCCATTCAGCTAGTCCTCCAGCCAGCAATCCAGCCATCCATTCAGCCAGCCAGCAATCCAGCCATCATTCATTCATTCATTCATTCATCCATCCAGCCAGCCAGCCATTAATCCATCTGTCCAGCCATTCATCCATCCAGCTGTTACTCCCACCAACCACCTAACCACTCCAGCATCCAGCCAGCCAGCTAGCTAGCCAATTCAGTAACCAAACAGCTAGTCACTCCAGCAGCCAGCCAGTCAGCCAGCCAGCTAGCTAGCCAATCTAGCAGCCAGCCAGCCAGCCAGCTAGCTAGCCACTCCAGCAGCCAGCTAGTCATTCCAGCAGCCAGATGGCTGTTGTACCCATAACAGCATCTCCTTCACCACTCCTGTGGTCACATCATGGTAGAAGTGTGACCAGTGTCATATTGGCCACACCCCCATGTCCCACTTTGGCCTGCTTAGAAGGTGGCAACCCTAACTTAAGGAAATCATCACAAAACATTCTGATCAAATAACAGCAACAGAAGATTATGTTAATGAGATAGATGGAAGACAAAATTAATAAGAACACCTGATACATTTCTTATCAAAACAAAACAACTTATACTGGAGAAAATGGAAACCTAGAAAGCAGATCAAGAAGGAATAAGATTAGAATTTATGGAATCCCAGAAAGAATGGAAGGTAATAACATGGTTCATTTCCTAAATGACTGTCTCCCTAAGGCATTAAATTTACCTGAATCTTTATAATTTGGAATAGAGAGAGCCCACAGGTCCCTGGCAAATATTTCCAGTTCAAAAACACATCAGCTTTGAGGTCTATAATTGTTACATTTTTGTCAACACAAGATAAAGACCTGATGCTGAGAGCTGCCTGGTCAGGAACTCCAGTTAAAATAAATAGGAAAAGTGTCATATTTGATAATGATTATACTAGTACAGTAATGTCTAAATGAAAAGCATGTGCTCCTTTATTCAAGAATTTGAAGAAATCTGATATCAAAGCACAAATTATATTTCTTGCATGGATAAAAATTTGTCTACCAGAAGGTTAAAGAATTTTCATCACTCTGGAAGAAGCTGTGGACTTTGTCAAAAAAATAATCTGCTGGATAGAGCTGAAGAAATGTATCTGTCTTTACCTACTCTGAAAAGACAAGCAACTAAAAATGCAATAGTCACTAAAGATAAAACTAGCAAGAAATTTAAAGAAAAGTAGTCTGATCTGTATTTATATGATTGAGCCTTCACTGTGAAGATTATCCCCAGGATAAATACACATATAAGGTATTTTTTTTAATGTTATATTGCCAATATGGAGATTTATATATATGTATATATATATATATATATATATATATATATATATATATATAAATATATAATGGGAATATTGAAATAAGATTACATTTGATGTCTTATTGTGGTTAGTGGACTTTGTTGGGGGGTGGGGACCTGTATTGTTAAATGCTTTATTGTTTTCCCCTCTGCCTTTACTATATATTCTTAATAATGTTACGTTCATGCTCATTCCCTTTGTTTTCTCTCATCTCTCCTTTTTTTTCTTTTTGTATAAATCTAAGCAAGTGGATAATCATACTATAATATTTTAACAGACATGCTGTTAGTAAATAGTGTATTTGATAGAGGATATCTTTGGGTATTCGGCTGGGAGGGGGCTTTGATGGGGAAGTTGATTGCGCATCTCTTGCTGTGACCTGTGATGCGGGTGAATTTGCTTTCCTTCCTGCCATTCGTTGTCCGGTCCAGACTCTTCTTTGTGTCTTTTACTTTTCCTTCTCGTATAGTGATATGGTGGCGCAATGGATTCAGTATTTTGCTCATTGGGTTTGCGGTTGTTGTGCAGAGTATTGGGAAATGTTTTTGTGTTTCCCTGGTGGAAGTGGGTGGTGGATTGCAGTTTAATTGCTTCTTTCTGTTATTTTGAAATGTGTATTATTGCCTCTGCATTAACATTTATCTGTTTTTTTCCCATTGTTTGTTGTCTGCTCCTTCCCATGTGTGCTCTGCATGAGCCATTCCTCTCAACCTTTTAGTGCAAGAACTCTGGACAAAGCCTAAAATTTGGGGGGAGGGGCAAAGGCTCAAAAATAGGGACAGATTTTAAATATTGCTGTTATAAACTTAGAAAGTTGCTAGAATGATAGGTTATGTATTAGCATGCATTTTCTATAGAGAATTGGGAAACAAAGCAAAAGGAATTGAAACACCTCCAAAAATAAAAGAAGAACTAGATACATTTTTGGAGAAATATCTGTGAAGATCCTGTGGAACATAACAAAGATGCTAAATGGACAGAAGAAGTAAAAGAAAGAAGTTCAAATGTATAGGATATGAAATGGGATGAAGTAACAGCCAGAGAGAGAGTGAAACAAAGTTAAGAAAAGCTCCTAGTTGGAAACCCCCAAGCCCAGATGCAGTACCTAACTTCTGTCTCAAAGAATTAACATCTTTACATGAAGATTTAGCTATGATTAAGAACTATGTATATGTGGACCCTGAACAGATGTGAGTGCTGTCCTAAAAACTACTTGCACTGACAAATACTTGCATTCCACCACATATAAACTGCACACTGGAATTGATGCTGACAGAGTTTATAGTCATTTAGAAGAAAACTCAATCATGGCAATAGAATAAAAGGGTAATAAAAAAGTCACATGGAACAAAGGATCATTTGTTGTTAAACAAAGCCATGATGGAGAACTGTAAAAGGGGAAGATTCTAAGTATGGCATGACAGTATCCCACATTCATGGATTAAAGAGTGCTTAGAACTGTATAAGATAACCCTACACTGATCAATTACATTACAGCGACCATGAAACAGTGCCAAACCACTTTGCATTTAAGCTATGATAAAGGGCATATTATTATTATTCCAGGGATAAAAATTCAAAGTGGGATATTCCAGGTTGACTCTCTGTCACCACTGCTCTTTTGTCTTGCCCTTAACCCATTTAGCTGTCTCCTTAACAGATTAAGTCATGCCTACAATTTGGCCCCCAGAAAACAACAAAGTGTAAATAGTTCTCATTTTCTTTTTGTAGATGATTTAACACTGTATAGTTTATCAGATGAGGAACTGAAAGCACAACTGCAAGTGGTCAAAACTTTTTCAGATGATATAAGAATGTCATTTGGTCTTGATAAATGTGCAAAAGCAACCTTTAAAGCAGGAAAACTGCAGCACCAAGAAAACATCAGTTTGGGACAGGAATGTGATAGAGAAAAACTTGAGCAAGAGGTAGTGAATAAATATTTGGGAATTGATGAAGGCTCAACAATAAAACATGAACAAATGTGACTAAAAACTCAGTAAGGAATATTTTAGAATACTTCAATTAATACTGAAAACAGCATTGTCATCTAGGAACAAAGTCCAAACTATAAACCAATTTACTCTTAACATCCTATCTTACAGTTTTGGAGTGATTGATTAGCCCTAAAAGGTGTTGGATCAGTTGGACAGGAAAACAGGAAGGATAGTTCATGCTCAATAAATGAAGTCTGCAACTCAAATGAATTTCATTATTTATTGACTTCAATCCTCAGTGATTTGCCAGAAAACCATAAATTTTAGGAGGGACAGACCAAAAATATGAGGCAAAAATCTGGACATTCTAATAAAAATCAATATAGTTGAGCCACAAGCTTTTAGTTGTTGTCTCCCAAACCATCTTAACTTTTCCACTAGAAATGAAGACAGCTTCACTTTTCCTTAAGTTCTCGAGCTTAAACATCTTTGACTGGTAACAGCAGCTAGAATAGACAGTGTGAAAGTGCGACAAACTGTTTTGGGTGACCTTTGAACCTTCCCCACAACAGAATGCATACCTGAAATAAATTTTAATGAACTAAGCTGAAACTACACCCAAGATTCATGTAGTTTTGCTTATCATAAAAGTAATTTCTCTCTATAAATGGGAACTAAATATACTACATATCTGATGTCAAAGTATGTTCAAACAGTCAAGACCTATGGAAAAGCAGAGAGTACTTAGGTAACTACATAGTCTGTTAGTATATTTAATATTATTTATTATGATAGCAATGTGACAACACTGGTATTCCAGCTCTTGAATAAATCAGAAAATTCCTATTTCATAAATTAAGTAGCAGTGTGTGGGCTACGAACAATAGTTACAATGAGATCTCTTTTTTTTTCTTTTTCTTTCATGAAACATTAAAGTGTAAAATAAATGAAGAAGAACATAATAAAAGAACAGAGGAGAAGGGAATAAGATGTTAATGGAAGACAGTGCAGAAGGAGAGACAGAAAGAAGAAATAGAAAGGGAAAAGACAAATAGAGGGGAAAGCATACACAAGTGTAAGAGATATAGAAGAATATGAAGGAAAGAGGGTGGAGATGAAGGGAACTGAAAGGAAGGAGGCAAAAACGAATTCAGAAAACAAGGGAAGGGAAAAAGTAATACAGTGGAAAAAAGAAAGAGATAAGAAAAATAGAAGATGGAGATGAGAAGGGGAGGTGAGGGGGACGGTGATACATATTTTTGTATTTATGATTTAAAAAAGCAATGTTGCTACAGAATATCATCTATAAGAGGCATTTTTCTTTCATTATTTCACTTTGCTCACTTAGAATAAAAGACATGGGGAATTAATGCTAGACATTTAAAACACTTACAAGACATTTTATGTTAGACAAATTATAATGAAACAGTGAGACATGTTCAGTTAATTTATACTGTGCTATATATCTCTTACTCAATGTAACTGCAGTAAATTATTTAATCTCTTTTGATGAACTTGGGGTCATCAGCAGCTGTTGCTCTTCCTACTTATGTTTCTTTCTAGAAATGTATTAGCTCTGATTGATAACTTGTACCAGATGATTATTGAATGACAGAAGGCTGTTTTTGGGGTCACGGTTACATAGATTGTAAATTATATAGCTGAAGCCAGTTTATATTGTGGGATTTTTATCAGATTATCTACAGTTGAAATATATACAGTTCCAAGGTCTTTTCCACCTAATCAGTGGTGTCCTCAAGACAGCTTCTTTGCCTGTGTTATAAAGACTGTGACTAGTTCAATTATAGGAGTGAAACAATTCACCAGACAAATAAATTGTTTTATAAATTCTCATAATTTTAATAGTTATGAAAAATGCATAGAGGATTGTTATACAGGGATAGTAAGACTTTTGTCCTGATTGGCATTTTGTAATGTGTCTGTCAAATGCTGCAAAGAATTTACCATAGTGAATCATTTTCTTACATTACTATATATGTCATATCATATTCAGTCATATATATGTCAGAAACATAAGAGTATATCACTCACTTCCTAAAACTTTCAGACAAACTAATCTTTTTTTTTTTCAGGTTGTTGTGAGTGTAGAAGATGGTACAGTCATGAAGACTAATGTACACTTTTTTGGGACCCAGTCCATGAAACCTGATATTTTTCATATTCATATAGATTCAAAGTTTAAATGTGTTTCTGTTTATGAGATGATTTGTTGAAAATAAGTTTTGTATGTGCTCTAACAGAAATACTTAGTACTGGACTACTAAGGTTGTCATTCCCTTCCTTTTGCTTATAACCTAGTGCTTATTTCAGATACTATAACCATTTATGCATATATAAGAATTTATATCTAAATGTGAAGGCAAGTACCCTCATTAGATATCATTTTAGGGTAAGTTTTTGATAGCATATGAGAGATTTCTATGTTACTTTGATTTCTCCCTGTCTTCCACCTTGCCTCTCCTTCCTTAGAAGTTCATTATTTCTAACAATATGAATTTAGGTCTAGACTTAGTCCTATTAAATATATATATTTTTGAATTAGAAAATATTGTTATTAAATGTTATTTACATTTGGTAAAGAAACATGAAACATAGACCTTCAGCTCTAAACAAGATGAATATTTTGACTGTGATTTCATTTGTTTTGCGGACTATCATAATAAGAGGATTTACTGCAGCATTACATCACTCTGTATCATAAAGACAGATTATTTATTAGTTTGTATAGTACTGTTAAGAAAGTATACTAAGGTTTTATATTAACTGGTTTGGAACAAACAATGAAACAGATACTACACATATTTAACTTTGAGTTTTTGGAATGACATTTTGTAATACCTATACTTTACAATATGATGGTCTGATACTTTTGAATTTACTCTTGGTCCTTTGAAGAATTAAATACTACAATAATGTAGCAATAAAAATATATAACTCTCATATATAAATATTAAATGTTAAGTTGAATCCTATATAATTATAACTATATTAGTGTAATGTTATAGTTTTTAGAGTTTGAATAAGACTTATTAAATAATTATTACTAATATCAATGAATATTAAACATTAAAATAGAAATCGTATGAATAACTTGAAATTACAGTAAGTGTGCGGCTCCAAATTTAATGGTCTGCAGTTAAGAAATATTAGAAATATCTGCTTAAACAAAATTACTTGATAGCTTTATAAAGATTTACATAAAATGCAAACAAAAGTTAAAACAGTTATATGTTTACTAGTTATCTAAACTGAGTTAACTGGATGATAGCTTTAATCAAAACAGATTTTCTCAAATCTTAGGATAATATGTAGTTATATTGCTAACCCTGGTAACTTAATATATATTTAGAAGTAGAACATTGTTATTTTGCTGAAATGGTGCTTCAAAATACCGGAGAAACACTATGTATTAAATCATTCTGAAATTTAATTTGATTAATAGGCAGTAGCTGTAGAAAGGAATAGATTAGAGAGCTAGTAATGGATGAAGGTGGCTTTGGTGATTACATCATCAAACCGGGAATTAAATATTCCAGGATTAGGGATGTAAATAGTTTTAAAATTATATTAGTAGTGATTAATTCAATTTATGTGTCCATAGCAGAACCTAATATATTCAAACATGTCTTCAAAAATGTCTGTTTATAAATGCATACCATTAAATATAAATGGTCTTAATAACCCCACCACTGTGGCCCAGTGGTGGTGCAGCAGTTAGCAATGTCACCTCACAGCAAGAGATTCTCCGGTTCGATTCTTGACTGGGATGTCTTCTTTGTGGAGTCTGCATGTTGTCCTTGCATTCACATGGGTTTCCTCTGGGTGTTCCAGTTTCCTCCCACATTCCAAAGATATGCAGTAGGTGGATTAGACACTCTAAGTTGGATCTAAGTGAAAGTGTATGCATGAGTGAGTGGTGAAAATGAATTACTGCAGCAGGGCTAGCCACCCGGTGGTGTACACCTTGGCTCAAGATGATTGTCACTGCAGAAGTGACATCCTGACTCCATGTGCAAAATGGGAAAAGGGTTTGAGGATGGATGGATGTTCTTAATAACCCTATAAAGAGACAAAACTTAATTAAATATTTAAAAATAAACAAAGTCAATATTGCTTTTTTACAAAAAATACATCTAATAAAAGAAGAGAAGGATTATTCAATTCTGGTGGAATCACATTTTCACTTCAAGAGATGAGGTACTATGATCTTATGGAAGAAATCATTGTTAACACCTAAAATAGTTAATACATATTCAGATAAGAATTGAATGTTGAGTATAGCAGTCTTAGAGATAGATAAGAAACATTTCACTTTAGTGAATATATACTGGATACCTACTATTGGTGCTAAAGTTGAAAGAATATATTTATAATTAATCTCACTATTTTCAAAAAGTGAGATCATTATAGCTGGTGATTTTAAATTTATTCTATCTGCAAAAGACATTACTAAAGTTGGAAATATTTCCTTATTATCTGCAGCAAAAAAACAGAATAATTTCATTGACTCCACAAACATAAAAGATATTTACAAAATAAAAGTTTCAAATTCATTAAACTATACACATTACTCCTACAGATTTGGCACACAAACAACAATTGATAAGGTATTTATATCCGATAGATTATTTCATAAAACAAAAAAAGTTTAAATAATATCTTGTCCATTGTCTAATCACAATGCCATTGTTTTTAATTTTAACATTAAACCTAGTGATCTCATTTTCTGGCAAAGAATTCCAGCTTATGTTATTAAAATAAATAGTTTTAAAGATTGTTTCTAAATGAATTAAACATGTTTATAAATCACAATGATAACAATATGCCTTCCAAAGCTACTTTATGGGATACACTGAAAGCTTACTTATTTGGTAAAATCAAAAGTTGGTATTTAAACAAGAGGAAAGAGTGGGATAAAGAATTGCTAAACTTGCAAACAAAAATTAATAATTTGAGATGACATCTAAAAATTAATCATGTAAACAAATTCTGAACTGAAATAATTAAACTTAAAATATGTTGAAATATTGAATCAGAAAGTATAATCAATTTAAAGAAGCTTAAATTGCAGTCAAATTCAGTGCACCCCAAAATTTACACAGATTAGCTGTTAAATCAAAAGGACTAAAACTATTAACCACATTAAAGAGATGTCATATAGTGTTGGAAGTAAAACTTGAAGTTCGATGGATTTAAAAGATATCTTAGAAATCTTCAGGAAACATCATGAAGCAGTTAATAAAACTAATATTGATATAGATAGTCAGGCTCTGATAGATAATTTCCTAAAAGAAAATGTGAACAAGAAATTGACAGATGAGCAAAACATTAAATTAAAGAGGGCAATACCCTTTAATGAATTAAAGGAACAAATCAAAAATCTTAAAAACAACAAAGCTCCAGGTCTTGATGGACTAATACCAGAAATATATAAAGTATTACCAGATAATTCATTAAAATTTTTTATAAACATGTTTCAAAAACTCAGAAATAACTCAAGTAGCTTTCCTTCCTGGAAATTTGCAATGATTTGCCCATCTTAAAACAATATAAAGATCCTAAATTATGATCTTATCGACCTATATATCTCTTAAATGTTGACTACAACATTTTTATGTCCATTTTACTGAAAAGACTAAATCAATTTATGTCCAGACTAGTAGAAGATGACCAAGCAGGTTTTATTCTAAATAGAAAAGTTCAAGGTAATGTCATTAGAGTTTTCTTTTTGATTGATATTGCTAATAAGAGGAAAAATAAACTTTTAATCATTAGTTTAGACTTAAGCAAAGTATGTGATTCCATAAACTGGACATAACTGTTTAAAGTTCTAAGAGAGTGTAATTTTTCAACAAGATTTATTGACCTAATAAATAGATTATATGAGAATTTGATATTGTATATTAAAATTGGAGCATTTTTGTGAAGTCCAATAAAAACTTTGAAGGGTACTAAGCACAGTTGCCCATTTTCACCTCTGTTATTTGCTCTATCAATTGAACCTTTTACAAACTTTATAAGAGCAAACCCCAAAATAGAAATTTTTCTTGTTGATAAAAATATTGTTCTAAGATTCACCTCTTTGCCAACAAAATTTTATTGACAGTTGGAGGCATTGACTCTTCTATAGAACATATTATTAATTCAATCAAGTTTTTGAGAAAATTTCATGTTTGAGATTTAATCATAATAAAACTGAAACATTATTAATAAACAAAACAAAAATAAGTATATTACCAGGGAAATATAATGAGTTTAATTGGAAAAATGAACAATTTAAATATTTAGAATTTAAATATTTAGGTGTAATTATAAAATCTAATTGGAATGAATCAATGAAACTGAATTATAAAAGTGTAGCTAATATAATAAGAAAACAACTAAACAACTAGAGGACTGGAATAACATATTTTTTCACTATGGAAGATAGACTAGATTTGATAGATGAATATTTTACCAAAAAGTTTATTTCTTGCACAGACATTGATTGCTTCTCCTCCTAAAAAATTAATTAAACAAATAAATTCATTATTATTTATGTTTCTATAGCATCCTCAGAAACAGATAATTGCCTTTGACTGGGATTACAAAAGTTGGGAAGATGAAGGAATAGCTTTTCCAAACATCAAGTTATATACTCAATCAGTTATTCTTAACTTAATGAATCAGTGGTTGAACTCTGCCTATACTTCAAATTGGAAAAATGTCCATAAATCAGTCTTATGCTCAACTAATAAGAAATTCATAATAATATGTTTTCGGATATAGCTAGGCTATACTTGGTCATAAAAGATTTAATTTTTAACACCAAAAATATTAACATCACCCCTTTTATTAATTATATTTTAAATAACTTTTAGAAAATAATGCACAGTAATTGCTTAATTAAAAATGTATTATTTCTGTTTCCCATTGCTTTCACTGAAGGTTGTTTGGACTCATTTTTAAACAAAATAAGGCAAATGGAAGATAATGGTTTATAATTCTGGCATCAGTTCATGAACAACAATAATGAAAAATTAAATGCAGATGCACTGATGTCCATGCTGAATGCTGCTGCTGCTTGCTTCTGGTGCCTTGTTAAAATAAAAGTCTGATTAATGACTAAACTTTGCAGACTATAACATTTTCAGCAGTATATCATTAATTTTCTTGCACAGTACTAATAAAATAATTTGTCTATGTAACAGACGCACACTTCTGTACAGTTTATAGCTTTAATGATGATCTCCAGTTTACAGATCAATCAAGAAATCAGATTCAACATTATACACTTTTAATGTCCTTATATACACTTTTTATGAAAGCAGTCTTTTGATGTTGATGTAATGCAGTCTGTTGTTAAGCTATTTCTGTTTCAAGGTGAATTATGTGACAATTTAGTGAGTCATCCTTGCCTCCAACCCAGTAGGGAGTTGTTCCTTCCTTGCAGGAATTAAGAAGTCATCCTTATCAGCATTTTCCTTGTAGTTGTGCCATACACTGTTACATACAGCTGAATGCCTTTTCAGTATTTTCCTTGAAGTACCAGAGACTGAATATTCATGCTACAAACAATGGGATGCTTTTTTTTACTTGAATTTTAGCTAAGAGCAGTTTAACCCTTTAATCTGTACATGCATCTAATTGATTATATTTTCCTACATATATTCTAGCAAACAAAAGTGCACATGCATTTAACTAGCAAAAAGAGGTATACATGCATTGTTATTTTTACTACACATATATTTTAATAAACAAAAGTATATATCTCTAAATGTATATATCTAACGAATAATATACGAGTCAAAACTTCTAATGGCTAGGTATAATATAAAACAAAATAATTGGCTAGCTATACAAATATTTAGAAAATATTTAGAAAGTGTATTACTAATGAGTTAAAACTAAGATTAAATACAACTTTGGAGACAGTTCCCAAGGTATTAACTTTCTTCTTTGAAATAAATGCCTTTGATAACAAAAAGAAAACTTTTTTGTTGATGGTTTATAAAATTTTGAGGTTTGAGTTCTTGTAACCTGATGACAGGTTTTCTAACTATTTCACAGAGGTGAATAAATATATTTTCTCAGAGGCCAATACAACTCTAACATTTAAATCTATCAATAATATGACCTCTTCTCCTTTTTGGAAAATGTTTACATAGAAGTTCTTCCACAGAAGTTTTCTAACCCCACATAAAATTACCTTAATATATAAAAAGGACAATGTTAAATGTTGGAGATGTGAGCAATCTCTGGATGTGGTTTGGATAAATATGTTTTTAGAATGTAAAATGATAATCCCATTTTGGTCAGATTTCAAAACTTTCACTAAAGCATTGTGGTTGGACAATTGTGAAATAATGGATTCATTATTATTATTTAATGCACCAATGCCAAATTCTATTCTAAGAACACAAGTGCATCTTCTCTGGTCTCTTCTTGTAATTGCAAGAAAAGTTATTACATTAAATTAGAAATGTAGGAAAATCCTCTAATTTTCTGAATTTATTTTAGCACAGACTGTAATAGGGGATTACTGACAATATGCAAAAACATCAAATGTTACACATAAACAACTGTCATGGTTAAAACTTAAAGATCTTTTAGATAAATGTTAATAATGTTTAGGAAATTGCCTTTGTTATAGACCTTTTATATAGTTTTTGTTTCTATTATTTTGTTGTTTATATCAGTTGATATGTAAATATGTTTCAGTAATTTGCTAATTAAAATCAAATAAAAAGTTTAAAAACAAAACAAAAACAAAACAAAAAAAAGAAATAAAGGGTATTCCAGTAAGCATATCTGTTCTGCTGGAAAACTTTGAGCCAGTTTCACACTGAGTAATACAATGTTGAATTGATTTAAAGTCATGTTTACTTCCATGGTTAAAAATTCTAATATATTCTTGGGAGAAATCATATGGGCACTTTTTCTTTTAATTTAATGAGTCTAACAAATTCCCTAATATCTTGAAAATAGCCCTCTGCAATACAGCATGACTGGAGAAGTTAAAAAGAATGTGTCAGGGGTCACTCTTAAAGGATGTATTCAATTCAGTTAACATAAATGTATTTCTTAGAAAATGGCAAAACCAGCAACAAAAAATTCAGTCTATCCACTTTCAAGCAAACGCCAGTTGGAATTCTATCTCTCTTACATCACCTTAGTAATAAGAACGAACCCTAAACCTAACTGTAACCCTGACCCTGCCCTAAACCTAACCCTGTGCATTACCTTAAAAAAATATGTAACACTACCACTACATATGACATGCTCAGAGACACACAAACATACACCAACACATACCATACTAGATCTGTTCCCTTACTTAACTCTTACTCCAACCCTAGCCTGCATACATTCACACACACATAAACAAAAGTTATCTGCTTAACTTTCCCCTTCCCTAACTTGCATACACTCATACACACACAAACGAAAGCTATCCACTTTAGCTATCCCCTTCTATAACCTACATACACTCACATACACAAATAAAAGCTATCTGCTTAGCTAACCATTTCCCTAACCTGTATACACTTACACATACCCACAGACACACACACACACACGGCATGCGCACACACACACACACACACACACACACACACACACACACACACACACACACACACACACACACACACACACACACACACACACACACACACACACACACACACACACACACACACACACAGAGTCTATTTTTCTTCCTAATGAGTATGCGTGTGTGTGTGTGTGTGTGTGTGTGTGTGTGTGTGTGTGTGTGTGTGTGTGTGTGTGTGTGTGGCTATACATGTACATACATGTGTGTGTGTGGCTATCCGCATTTATAACATATATAGATAGATAGATATACAGTCACACACACACATATGTGGGTGCTGAAGACTAGTTCTAGGAACAATGTGTGTTTATCTCTACCTTTTTCCTGTCTTTCCCCATTGCCTTATT
Source organism: Protopterus annectens (assembly GCF_019279795.1). Lineage (NCBI taxonomy): Eukaryota > Metazoa > Chordata > Ceratodontiformes > Protopteridae > Protopterus > Protopterus annectens. The sequence goes on along the minus strand of NC_056745.1, from coordinate 178,285,068 downwards.
TTAGTTGGCAGTTATCTGCTCATTTTTGTCATGTGACAATGTCCCTGGGATTCATTAACAATTGTGTAGACTTTGAGCAAAGCCTGCACAATTAAAACTCATTAGCAATATGAACAGCAGCTTTCATTAAATATTTATTTATTTATTTATTAACATTAGATTACTGGGAAAGTCCGAATGGGTAGAAGCCCATTTTCAGTGGAGGCCTGGGAAGAAAAGCTCCACATTATTATAGGTTCATAGGTTCATAGGTTCATACTAGGCTATCTGCCCTAGGGCATTTATAAGCCTAGCCAGAATGTGTTTGGCTTTTGCCACCCATTTTAAATTTATTTTGCTATGCCCTTTTTCGAGGTTAGTATACTGTGCCTCTCTGTACAGTGACACAGAAGTGATACCCAGGGTAAACCTATGATCTCCCATCCACTCATTAAGATTCCTCTTGAAGAGTCAATGAGAGGACTCTGCCTAACCTGGACTGGGATTTTATTCCAGAGTGAAGGAGTCTCTGGGTTATGAATCTGTCCCTCCAGCATGTCCTATTTATTTCAGTGCTGAGGTTCTTATAAGTAAGGGCACAATCGCTTCTGAACAGGCGGCATGCCCACTGAGTAGAGCTGGATTTTCTTTACCGGGCATATGGCATCTGTTTGAGCCCTTTGATCCTCTTGGGGCATTGTACTCAATTATGGGCCTGATGAGGGATGAGTAAAGAGGCACGATGACATCCCTGATCTAGATGTGAATCCCTTCATGATTAGGTGGGTTATATAAAATGATCAACTTGGGTCCCCAGGTCCCTAATTACTTCTTTCTGTACTAATGGATTACCACCTATGTGGTAATTTGTGGATGACTATACACTTTTGGCATTTAGCTTGAGGCCATGGCTCTGGCACCAGTTGTCTGTTTCTATGAGGCCCTTTTGGAGAGATGCTTTGTGTAGAGAGAGAGTCGATGTGTGGTGCCCAGTTTGCATCTGCAAACTTGGTCAGCACAGTCCTTCCTCATGTTGGCCTGAACCATGTGGGTTCTGTCCTTGAGCCAGTTTGCAATCCATCTAGTGACATAGGGGTTTATATTTAAGCTGGTGAGCTTATCTATAATGCCGTGGGGGGTATTATATAAAGGCGACCACCTTCCCTCGTCAATGGCCGCAGGATCTGCCCTTACAAAGCCGAACGTCCATGATGATCCTTTCCATAGCTTTGCAGACCAAGCTAGTCAGGCTTATGGGGTGATTTTAAAGGATTCTGCGGGTCTGGGGCTTTTTTTTTCCACAGGCCGGGGGCTGAAGATTCCACCTCAGTTTTGAGAGTGAGAAATTTGTTTTGAAGAGTTTTTCACTGTGGTTTTCGAATATCCAGTGAGATTAGTTTATGGTCTGATCGGGTAGGGTGTTGGAGCTAGAGTAATGCTCCCAGTCTATGGTAGTGCTGGGGTACTCTCGGGGCCCTGAATCAGGGTTCTGTTACTGCACAGATATATATGTTCTCCATGCTAAAGAGGAGTGACATTGAGTAGCATTACTCTTAGTTTCTTATCCCTTGTGATACCTATGGGTAGGTTTGTCTTTTTGAGCCTTGCTTAAAAAAAGCCATCCCTAGCGAAGCATCGTGGCTTGTCGAGCATATTATCCCAGAAGCTGACAGCATTCCCCCCCTTTGGATGACACCAATACTTAAGCCAATTGTTGAATGATGCCACCGGGCTTGTATTCACATTGCAGTAGTCATATGTAAATACATTTTTTACTTTTTTTTTTTCTTTTTTTCCTATGAACCTAAAGTAATTACAAACAAAGTGTTAGGCTAGGATTCACTGAAGACAGTGTACTGCCTGCCATTTGCATTTGCAGTAGATATAAAACCACACCCTTTTTCACCTTTAATTACTTTTGGATGTACTTTTTTAATGTGTGATCAGTTAACATATCCCACATTTGGTAATTATAGTACCTCCATCTCTCTTATTTTACTGTTATTTGCTTTTCTCTGAAGAAGCCACTGTTGTGGTCATTCACACTAGCATGGACAATGACTAGGTGTCATTGTACCTGCCTTTGGGTGACCTGAGTGCTTGTGTTTGTGGTGGGATCCTGGCCCGACAGGCTGCTCACCATGACTCTCTCTCCTTGTTCGGCCTGGTGGGTGGCGTCAGTGTGCCTGATGATAGAGTCATTACAAAACAGTAACCTTCTTTCAAGTGAAACAGGAAAAATAAGTACAGTAAGCAATGCAGATATCACTAGATCCACCACAGAAGCTGAAGCCGCCGTATTAGGTGGAATTAGCGTTTCCAGGAAACAACAAACAAACAAACAGCAAGCATATAAAAATAGCTAGAAGATTCGGCCTGGATCTAGTCTATGCTACAACAAACAAGGTGTGCCAATTTCATTAAGATACAGTTCAAATATTACACTTTAAGAATAACAGACACTGGGCTCTCAATCAGCAGTTCCCAACTTAAAAACAAATGGTCTGAAGCCCAAGTGCTTAATCCCAAAAGACTTACAATGATAGCTACACTTTCAAGTTACTACACCAAGCAGTAATAATAATAATTGAATTTAGAAGTAGCAGCAGTTATATGATGCATGCATAATAAGCCTTTAACCAGAATTCCCAGCTCAGAAGGGGAGAGTCCAGCCTCTCCTCCAGAGAGTGACCATTTACCCCTAAAATGTAAAAATGTAAAATAACAAGCCCAAGTGCTTAAAACCAGAAATACATAAATAGAGAATAACACACTGAGCCCCAATCAGCCCCTCCCAACCTAGAAGGAGACCTAGAAGGATTCCTGCCACTACCAGTGCAGACAAAACAACGAATGAGTTACACCAAGCAGTAATAAATACAATTGAGTACTTTTAAGATGATGCAAAAAAAAAAAAGTAGGTACAACATTTTAAGAACAATAATTTTGCAATCTTCAAAATTAAACAAAAACATCTGCAATTGAAATAACTGTAGCAAATTAGGCATAAAAACATTGGTTAAGAATCAATACAAGGGTTTACAATCACAATGTTGAAGTGGATTTGGTGAAATCCACTTCAACAAAGTCCGGAGGGCAAATGGTGACAATGCCAAACCTGACATTGTTGAAGTAAAACTCTCACCCCTATCTTGACCCATGTTAACGCTTGTTCTGATGTCAAAGTTGAGACATATTTCAACAATGTCAGAATATGACATTGTCACTTTCCCGGATGTGGGTCGATGATATCAGCATTCAACTGAGTCCACTTTGACATTGCCTTAGTAAACCAATACAAGTTATATGGCAATCATTTAATATTTAGAGACATTTTAGACAATTTGTAGAGACATTAAAGGTCAGTAAGTATAATACAAAAAGGAAATGCAATATGAAGTGAGGGGAAAAAACAGCCTTATGGTATATCTAGAGAATAAGTCAGGGAAGACAGTTTGATAGAAGGAAGTAATTAAGTGAAGAAGGGAGAGCAAGAAGGTATAAGCAATGAAAACATACTTGTTCACATTTAGTGATATAGTTTATCCTGATTTTGAGCAAGTACAGATTCAGATTTTAGCTAGGAAGTCTTTCAGAATGGTTTTGAAAGATGCGGGGGGGGGGATATTGACCTTAGCAGCCTTGTATGAGTATAGACAATGGCCAGCAGATTTGATAAATTTGTAGACAGACGGGTTTTTGGTTACTGGATCACAATGACTGACTGGGAACATAGTTGTGTATAATATTTTTTAGTGCTGGATAGGCAGGTGGATGTTGGATAATTGTAAAGGTGGTAAGAAGCTGTGTATGTTAGTTGATAAGGCAGTTTTGACCTATTTAGGCTTTTTAGTGCTTTACAGAGGTGGGGTCTGAAAGGGGTATTTGATGCAAATGTAGCAGCTTTGCATAGCATTGTTTAAGTTTTTTATTTTTGCGAAGCCTGGAGGTTAGTGAGGATGGGAGCACCATAAAAAAGTGGAGGGAGGAGATGAGTAGTGGCAAATGTAGTATTAGTTGCATCGGTGAGAATGTTTTTGGCTCTGTAAAGCATCCTTAGTTTTTGATGAGTTTTTCTTATGCAATTTTGTATATGCAGGTCAAATATAAGATTATCACGCACTATCATCCTTAATAGTTTGCTCTGCTGCTCATTGCTCTTGCATGTTACCAAGTACCATTTCCTTGCAGCAGCAATGTTGGGGGCCATGAAATGGTGCTGGGAGTTATGAGCACACAAAGTTAACAAAAGTCCTTGTCTGTATGCAGGTTTATCATACAATCAAACACAGGTAGCTTATATGAAGTAAGGGCAAGTGAATTATAAGATGTAGATGCAGGGGATGTGAAACTGATAGATTGTGCACAGAATACAATGTTAATAGTGCAGAGATAAGTACAATGGGAGATTAATGGCAAATGTACTCAGCTAATGCATTCATATGTGATGATGTCACAAAGAAACATTTTCAATAGGAAGATGTCCTATTAATGGTAATAATAAATAATCCTGTTTCCAATTGTTTACCCACATACATATCATGAAAATGGACATGTTAACAATAGATGTCAGAGGGACACAATGCAACACTGTAAGAAAGGGGAGTAAATGTGATATTAATGTTAATAACATGCTGAGTTGAGATAACCGTTTAGCAAGGAAAGTGGATGCATTAGAGGCTATTTGCATAGACTCCAGTTATTGAATATGACAGATATAGACACGGAATGTTTGTGTGATAACTGACTGTACTGCTGTATCCTCCACTTCATATTGTGTAAGCAAGACATGAGATACACTGCAGCTGTGTTATGCACAGCAGAAAATGACATGTTTTACCATCTGTTGTCATTCGACAACCATAGATTAGGGGAATACATTACCTTGGCACATAGAATAGACAAGCATGTGTTTTACATACATGTGCATCATAAACAGTAATATGATAGCAAATAAAATACAAAAGTGACAAATAACAAAAATCTGATGATGTTGCAGGGGTTCAAGGTCTCCATTTGTAAATGGAGTGCATCTAATGCATGATTATGCTAGGTATGTTCATAAGACACTACAGAGAGCACTACCATAACAGCATGTAAACAACACATACATACATGAAAGTGTCCAAACCCAGGCACAATCACACTTTATGATGATCTGGCATCATGCCATACAGGAAGACATGTTATGTAAGTTCTAGTCTCCAATAAAGGTATACAGTGTGAAGAAAACTATTACAGTAATACAGACACATTTGGAGGAAGACATGCAAAACAGTGCATTCTTATTTAGAAATTAAGTTACATATGTGAACAATCAATAACATGCAAATGCATCATGTGAGACTCGAACACATGCCAAGACAGCTATCAGAAAGATGCGTATCAACCTGTGATGCCAGAGAAATAGGCATACTATGTGTGTCATGATGAACACACTTGAAGGGCTTATAGCACTTCCTAATTGTAATGGGTATGGATCCCCTACCATGGAGGGTGATGCCTTAAAAATGTGGCCACCTTACTGAGCCATAAATACCTCCTTTTTCTAAACCACTCCTCTGTGACACAGTTATGTGACAGACAGATGCCACCATAGTCAGACCCCTGCCTACCATATTAGGCACTCTACAGAGCTGTGTATTGTCTGCATCCGCCACATGACATAGCAATGGATCTTGTCACAAATAAATTAAATTAAATTAATGTCTGAAGTAATAAAGGACATTTTAGGATACGGTGTACAATATGATTTAGTCAGAATGATGACAAGGAGCTAACTATATTAATGTTCATACAACTGTGAGCTTTGCAACAAAAATGTTTCTTGGCCAAGAAAGCCATTCCTATTGTTTTGTACAACATTGACCAAGATTTGAAACATACTGTATCTGCATAGATATACTACACAAGTCGTTACTGAATGATTGCAACACAGGAGCACTCACACCATGACATTCACAGTACAATTGTTTCACTAGCAGGATATTACAAATTGACTTTATATTTCTTTTTCCAAAGTAGAAACTCAGAATAATAATGTCATTCAGTGTTGTTTGTGTAATGTCAGTACATTCATAGACTGTTGCCCTTTGCTTGAACTGAACAGAAAGCTATGTATATCCACTTTTCTGCCAATGTATATGAATCACATGCATCACAGTAGAAGTCTTAACAAAGCTGTTAAGATTCCACCTATGTGAAGTCATTACATCATATGATTGTATTGCAATTTGTATGAGATAAAAGGGCTGGGGAGGTTTCTTTCACTGTAGTTGTACACATTATAGCACATGTGGAGGTCACTCATGCATAACAGTATTAGGACACGCAATGCTTACAGTCAGGCAATGTGGGTTTTGAACACCTGACAATGTGATGTCAGAAGCTGCATGATACTGGGAAAATGAAAGTGCCAAGGTGCCACTGGTGCTACAATTGTGAGATATTTTTGTCTTTGAAGCCATGACATCATGCTATTGCTGCAAGGGATATGTGTGACTGTAATTTCTTTAAAAGAGAGTTGCGGTGTATATGTATCTTCCTTACACAGCATTGCCTGCTGCTAGTTATACCCAAACACATATGATGTATTGTGCAGCCATCACTGAGATGGGAGAATAGCAATCATGCACAATGTGTGGATAACCAGGGATTCGAAGACATGCCTTACTAAGGCAACAGCATACAGAACATTAATAGGATCCGAATAGGTGCAGGTGAAACAAAAAAAAAAAAAAAAGTGCTGAAACAGGACACAAGTTTATTGAAGAGCTTTTTTTTTCGTTAGAGTACATACAGACTTCCAAAGCAATTAGGGTCAAGGAAAAAAAAAAACAATATTACCAACACACAAGAACTCTAATTCATAAGAAGCAGAACATTATTAAAAAAAAAATGTATTAAAGTAAATATTATTTTAGTTACTAATTATGAATTAATAATAAAGAATATAATAATAATAATAAAATTAAATGAATTAAAATGAACTACCTAATAAGCTGCAGAACAAATACAAAAATACAAAATCATTTTGTTGTTTATAACGACTGTTTCTTTCTTTCTCGTGTTTATCTATAAGCATACAGAACATTGCCTGACACCACAGGAAAGGCAGTATAGTTCTCATGGGAAAGCCAAATGTCATCCCATGACATCTTCATAATCCAATAAAGCATTTCTGTGTGAAAAATGAGCAGAAATTACAGTAATATAAATCCATAGCCATACATATACACAGCAGAAGGCTGGCTGACAACATTGTTACCTACCTGCACATTCACTGACACTGCGGCACAAGTGAGTCTAAGGAATAAGGGATGGATTTGAACACAGTACCTAAGAACAGCTACACATAAAACAGTGTACTAAAAATAAGTCAATCACAATTAGCTAATGCCTGGATTTGAACCCTTGAACCATGCAAAAAGCTATATGTACATCTGAGCAATATCTCATCATGCTGCAACAGAACACCCACTTTATGCACTTTAAATCATACAATTGAAGGACAGTGACAATGTAATGAAACAGAAGGGGTGATCAGAGAGAGATGGAGAGAGAAATAGCAACAGCATTTTTTTCCTGGGACATATAGGACCATCTGTATGGTGTGCTACTCTACTTATTTCCTCATTATTACTCTGTCATTCTCTGTACAATAAAGTGTTTGCTATAGGGAGCAAGAAGGAGAAGAAGAGATGAGCTACCATTAAGAAATAAGCAGGATAAGGGGATTTACTAAGGCTCCCTGTTGGGGATGGAATGTGTTTGCAAATGCTTTATTCAAATGCCATGTTAATAAAAAATAACTAATAAGTAAATAATAATAAGTAAATGGAGATAAATACAGACATTTGCAGTTAACCATGTGTTAGAAATTATGAAATGTCATTTAATAATAATTTGACCTACAGCTCTAATTAAATCCATGGCACTATATAAAAAAATCAGTTTACAGACAGATGAATTATCTCAAAATGCCACATAGTAACTTATAGTTTATTATATCAAGCAGCCTAATAACTGTTACAGTAACTGTTTCACAGTAGTGCCTTTAGTTTGCCTTTATTCCATATCCCCGTAGCACAGGAGATTTAAGTACATTTGCAGGAAAGTAACCATAGTACTGCAGCTTAAATTAAAATCTTGACCTGTTGCCATAGGAGGATTCACCATCATAGGAGGATCCATCATCATTCATAGGAGGCATTCACCATCACTCAGCAATGGTGTGTGATGCCAACCTCCATTCAAATGCTGAGACCAAAAAGTGAAGGCATTTTGATTAGCCATTTATGACTGTGCGTGTTGTGTGTGATTCTATTTTTTGACTAAATTAAATGTGAAAAATGGATTTATATTACAGTGGTGAAAATAGGGAAAAAGCAGAGGGGAGGACACAGAGGAAATAATTTATAGGATGGTGGTGTGCGAAAACAACTATTCACTTCTTCACAACATAAATGTACTGTTGTACACACAATTTCATGACTTTGGAGAGTTGCCACAACAGGGATGGGTGACAACAGCAGAATAATGTTGTATAGTCAATGGGACCAAATAATGTGTGTCAAGATGGCACATAGGCAAAGCGGAGAGCTATGTATGGGGCATAATTATATTTTGTGGGACAGATGCCTATTTTTTTTTGAGAGAGAGGAATGTTGGGGAAGAGGACATACAAGACAGACAGAGATGGTGATGGACACAACAGGTTGAGAGCACCATGATTGGGAATAGGTAGGGGACTTGGGGGTGCAGCCATGGCCAGCTTGAGAACACCGAGAATCTAGTCCTCACCCTAATAACTGTCATAACTTTTTCCTGTGTCAGTTACCTGGGCCAGTGTCAGATGTGGCATTACAATGAAGGATTTTCAACCCTGATGGTTCAGGCACTGAGGACCTTCTCCATAATGACATTCACCAGCCTTGTCAGCTCCTGATAGGTGACAAAATTACCACCTCCTCTACTACTGCTCCCAGAAGGTACCACTACACCAGCAGTTGGGGCAGAACTACCTGATGCAGGTGGAGCAGGTAGGGAAGGAGTTGTTGAGGCAACACTGGCAGGTTGTGACCCAGATGTGCTGGGTGTCTGTGCTGCCTGTGGTTGTGCCACTGGAGTCACCTGTGGAGGTTAGACAGGATTGAAACCCAGTGGTCACACTATCTCCCTGTGCTTATGGTCATCTTGTTTTCAGAAGCAATGTATTAAAAAAGACACACATACACACATAAAGCGATAGGTAAGGGAGACAAAAAAGAGAGAATTAAATGAATGGTATGTAAAGATATAGGGAAAGGAGACAAAAAAGAGTGAGAATTAGATCAATGGTATGTATCAGTACTTAATTATTTCAATACATAAATCAGTATGAGACATATATAAGCACATCTTGGCCACATCTGGATATGATGGAAGGCATTAATGAGTCATACAATCACAATGATATGACATGTCTAATAGAATCATGTATTTCACTATGCCATATCAGATATCTGCTTTCAAATGTAATAACTGCATTTGCAAATACTGAATTACTGATGTCATACAGTTCTGAAGTTAAAATATCTTATAAATAGTAGCTTGTAAAAAGATGAAACATCTGTTTCTGGGTATTGAATCCATACACAATTAGCATAATGCATTCTTTGCCTACTGTGATAACCAAGAGCTATTGGAGCAGGCATGTCAACTTGGTATAAAAGTTAAGGTATGCCTGCTCAAGATGGTATACAGTGATGGAATGGATTATATACTGTGTTAGACTGAGAATACTTCAATGCCTTGCAATCAAAATAGATGTATACTTACCCCTTTCCTCTCTGAGGTGAGTTAGTCCTTCCTGATGCAGCTTACATTTTTCTGCAATCTCTTCTGCAGCTGTACAGTAAAAGAAGAAATATATATGAAAGTATAATGAATATCTGTGTTGGTTGACTAATTAATGCATTACGGTAGGCAGGTTATGGGTCAGTATACTTACACAACTGAGGGATGTTTGCAGTCTAAATTCATCCTCCTATCAACTCAGGAGGTCCTGCATGCACCTCTTCATGTTATTATAGTAGTAGTAGCATTGCTCGCCAGTATGTGGGATGCCAGTAGCACTGGAGACAGCCTTGGCCAGGCTATTCCAAGCTCTAGCTTTAAATTGAGACCCACTATATTCCCCCTGCAGTAGTCTCCAGCTGCAGCATTTCACAAAGGATGCCACAAAAATCCTGAAATCCTCAACACCACAACTTTGTGCTCTAACTGAAATACCATCTCTACAATCACCAGCTATGTCTGCAGCTGTTAAGCTAGAAATATGGTTCTGAACTGATGCCCAATTCAGATGTCACATGTAACAGCTTGTGCACAAAGACACACAGTCTTGCCAAATGTATTTGTGCAATTGGAAGCACAGCAATGGCTTGCCAGACAAATTGGAAATGAGTATATCAAGAAGCACAGAAGGTATTAAAATTGCTAGATGGCCAACTGAGAGCAGTGAATTTTGAGAGCTCCATAAACTAGTATAATAATATAGGAAATTGTATTATTTTCTAGTTTAATACATCAGAAATGTACAGAGATAAACTACTAAACTACATAAATATCAATTTTGGTGGAGATGTACAAAAATTTTCCTGTCAAGTAACATGGAAATATATTGAGTCATTGAATATGAACAACTCAAGGAATTCTCATCCAGATGTTGCTTTGAAAAAAGAACAGCAATTGATGATGCCTACCATACAGGGACTGTCTTCAAATATGGATGGCTCTAAAAATGACTTAGAAAACCTCAAATTAAATTCTCAAAAACAGACTGATACTCTTAAGGAAATATTGCAGCAACAACATACAAAAATAACAAATATAGACACTTCTCTAAATGACATTAAAGGGAGACTCAAAGAGGAAGAATTCCAAAAAGAATTTCTGCTTAAATAGAATACATGGCTGCTTAACAAAATAGATGACTTAGAAAACAGGGAAAGGAGAAATAACATAAGGATCTTTGGTCTGCCTGAAAACACTGAAGGAGAAGACATTATTTCATTCTTAACAACCTGGATTCCTGAAATTTTAGACTTGAAAGAGGGACTTCATTTGGATTTGAATGGGCTCCTAGAGCACTGAGGAAACCTGCTTCTAATTCAAGAAATACTCCACCTAGATCCATGGTTATAAAATTTCTTTCATTTCTGGACAAGGAACTAATATTAAAATCTGCTTGGAGAAAATCACCCTTAAAATACAATCAAAGCCTGATAAGGTTTGACAATGATTATTCTTCCAGAATACTAGAAGAAAGGAAAAACGTATGGCCAATAATAAAACTGTTGAAACAAAACAACATTAAAGCACAGCTGGCCTTTCTAGCCAAGATAAAAATAGTTTTTGACAATGAGATGACTACCTTTAATGACTTAGAAGAAGCTACCATTTATTCAAAAGCAACAACATAGTGTCTATCCCAGATGAAATGGGATTCTTTCTACTCTTAAAAGAATAAAAAAAATCCTTGGACTGATGCTAGAAAGAAGAAACAAAAAACTGATTCCAAGATAGCTGTCCCAAAAAATAACTCTTACAACTACATCTCTCAAAGTATCAACTGATATGGTACATCACTTGCCATCTGTTTTTATTTAAAAAAAGGAGGGATTCTTAAACAACTGAGAAACAGTAATGATTTATTCAGAATGTTCAAAGAGTCCAATAATTCATAAACAAATGTATGTCAAGATGGTTTACTATTTACATTATATATAAGCCAAACAAAGCAACATATAATACAAACATAGAAGTTTCTATTCCCCTACCTGAACTCAGTGAATACTTATCTTGTTCATTTTTCATAGGTTCATAGGTTCATAGGTTGGTACTAGGCTATCGGCCCTAGGGCCTATACAAGCCTAGCCATAACAATTCCCTGGCTATTTCTTCCCACACTATTTACTTCCCTGGACCCCTGTCTAGCAGGGAGACTGACGTGATCCCGGGGTGAATTTCCTTTCTCCCATCCAGTCGTCAAGGTTCCTTTTGAAGAGGACCAAAGATGCGCTCTGCTTGACATGTATGGGCAGTCTATTCCAGAGTCTGGGGAGTCTCTGGGTCAGGAACCTATCACTCCAGCATGTTTTGTTTATTGTGATGACAAGGTTTAGATCCCTGGAGCATGTGGCTCTGAGGGATTGGGGTTTCTTTAAGTGTAGAATGTCCAACAGCTCTGGGTTTGACATGGCCTTGTATGTTAAGCAGAGATCACATGTGAGTAGGTGATATGTGACAGAGTATAGCTGGAGTTTTTTAAGGCGGTCAGCATAGGGCATCTGTTTTAGACCTGTGATTCTTTCAGTGAGGTATTTTTGTGGCCTTTCCAGTTGTTGCAGATGTCTTGAGAGGTACATACCAAATGGGGTGTTGTATTCTATAATGGGTGTAATGAGAGATAAGTACAGTGGGACAATGACCTTCTTTTTACTGGATGAAAAGCCCTTAGTGATGAAGTGTGCCACATAGAAGGATTTCCTGACTGTTGTGGTGATGTGGTTATCAAAGGTAAGACCATTGTTCACCTGTGTCCCTAAGTCTCTTATCACACTTTTGGTGTTTAATGTACTGCCACCTATGTGGTAATTCATGAGTACATGTTTTTTTCCCAAAAGGGATCTTGGCATTGAGCTTGAGCCCATGGCTCTGGCACCAAGCATCTGTTACTGTAAGGCCCTTTTGTAGAGTATCCACATCATTTGGGGATTCAATAATGGCTCCCAGTTTGCAGTCATCTGCAAACTTTGGTAGCCAGAATCCCTTAGTATTGGCCTGTACTTCAGAGAAGTAGATGCCAAACAAGAGCGGTCCCAGAACTGAACCCTGAGGTATTCCACTTGTCACTTGTCTGTAGCTGGATTTGGAGTCGGCTACGTTTACAGTGTGGGTTCTGTCAGTAAGCCAGTTGGCAACCCATCGAGTGATGTAGGGATTAATGCCCAGCTTAGTAAGTCTATCTATGATTCCAGAGTGGAGGATGGTGTCAGAGGCCTTGGCGAGGTCCAGATAGGCTGTGTGGACCGCCTTACCCTTGTCCACAGCTCTGGGGACTGATATGAAGAAGTCAGTCAGGTTCAGGAGACAAGATCAGCCCTTCACAAACCCAAACTGGGTGGGGTCCAGTGTTTGAAGGTTGCCAATGTCTTTGTTTATAAGTTCCATGATAGTACGTTCCATGGCCTTGAAGATCAGGCTTATCAGACTGATGGGGTGGTAGTTCCTGAGATCCAAGGTGGATCCCTCCTTGTGGAGTGGGATAACTGTAGCTGTGCGCCACTCAGTGGGCATGAAGCCTGAGGTGAGGCTATGATTAAACATGACACTTAGGTGAGGTGCCAGTTCATTTTGTAGTTCATGTAGTACACAGTCCGGGATGTCATCTGGTCCCATGGATGCTGTATTCTTAGTTTTGGAGAGTCCGTTTTTTATGTGTGTGGCCATTATTACTGGAATTTGGCAATCTTCCTGTATTGAGATGGGCCATTTAGGGGGTGAGAGGGAGTGAAGTTGGCACTGAATTGATCTGCCAGGATACTGGCAATATTCTTGGGATCAGTATATTTAATGCCATTCTGTGGTAGCTCAGAGCAGATCTGAGCATTGCCATTTAGATTCTTGACATAGTTATAGAATGCCTTGTTGTTGTCTTTGGAATCATTGGCAATTTTATTTTTGTAACTAGCTTTGGAGGATTTTATTAGGGATCTCAGCTTCTTACTGAGGCTGGTAAAGGAGTTTTTTTGCATCCTGGGATTTTCATGTTTTCTGAAACAGTTTCTTCCTTTTGTTGTAAAGTTAGTTTATGGCAGGGGTCCACTGGATTGGCTTCCTTTTTTTTTTGGAGGAGAGCATCTTGGTTCTATTTGGGATGGCATGATTCATGCATGAGTGGATGTGCTCATACAGTGCCTTAGTGTAGGATTCAGCAGTTGAACTTTCAGTTCCCATCTGCATGGGTGTCATGAAGTTTGTCACTTGAGTAGCATGAAGTTGGCTTTGGAGAAGTTTTGTATGGAGGTTTCCTTACTGGGGGGTGGGATGTGGATGTTAAGGGTGATTAGCTTATGGTCAGACCTGACCAACGAGGGAGTGACCATAGGTGTGGAGCATCGATTTCCCATGTTGGTAATGACCAAGTCTAGGATATTGGAGCCCCTGGTGGGATTATGGATTAGTTGATCCAGGGTGTTGGAATTTATGAATTCCAAGAACCATTAGGCAAAGGTGTTGGTACATGAGTAGTTTTCCCAGTTAATGGCAGGGTAGTTGAAATCACCCAGTATTAGGGTGTTTGGTAGTATCTTAATATTTTCCAGTATGTTTAGAAAGGTGTAGTGAGAATCTTGGGGCATGCTGGGGGATCTGTAGCAAACTACAATTTGGATTGCAGTCTTACCTAGTGTTTGTTGCACCTAGAGAATTTCAGATGCATTGTGTTGGGCAACTATCCTGGTGATGTGAATATCCTTGGTGAATATGGACACTCCTCCACCTTTAGTGTTTCGGTCCTGGCTTGGTGGCTAAAAAGAATGGTATGAGTTGAATCCTGGTAGTGCTGGGGTGCTCTCTGGAACCTTGAACCAGGTTTCTGTTACTGCACAGATATCGATTTTCTCCATACTGAGGAGTGCCTCGAGTGCATGCATCTTGAGGTTTAGACTTCTGGCATTGAGTAGCATTACCCTTAGTTTTTTGTCTCTGGTATTGTCTATGGAGGTGGGTTTGTCTTTTGAGCCTTGCCTAAAAAAGGCACTATAGGGGTGGCAAGAGCCTTAGCCAGTATTCAAAAGCCTAAGGGTGACAGGTGCAAGCCGTCCCTGGCGAAGCATCGTGGCATGTCGAGCATGTCATCCCAGGCTGACAGACACTGGATCCCCTTTGAATGACACCAATAGCTTAGCCAGTTTTTAAAATTGATCATTTTGTCTTTATACTGTGGCATCATTCTTAGTGAGGGCAAGATGCTACTCAGGGTCAGGGTCATACCGGCCTGAGCTACATGATCAGAGAGCTCCTCTATGTCTCTTTTCATGTAGTCCAGGGAGGTACATCTCAGGTCATTCACACCAACATGGACAATGACAGAGTCATATTTGTACCTGCTGTGGAGTGACCTGAGTACTTGTGTTATGTGGCGGATCCTGGCACCCAACAGGCAGCTTACAGTGTTCAGTCTGGTGAGTGGGACATCTGTGTGCCTGACAATAGAGTCTCCATTTACTAATGTATTAGGTGTGTTATTTAGCTTTGGGTGTGATTGGTAGTGATTGAGAAATTAATGATTTTAGAGTGTAAGTCATGGGCAGCAAATATTTTATCTATTCTAGTTTGGGTACCAAATATGTGGTCTTGATGGGAGAATAACAAAGATTTATCTTCTTTAAATCTGAAAGTATCTACAAGATGAAATGATTCTACCCACTTGTTTAAAGCTTTTGATACAGCAGATGTGCACAGGGGTCTTTTATTTGTAGTTTCAGAGATAGCAAATATACAGTTAAAATCTCCTCCTAATATTAAGTTTATGTTATAATTATTGGAAATGAAATCCAAGTGTTTTTTAACAGTTCCTGATCCAATACCTGGGAACCAGTATAGATTGGCTAGGGTCCATATTCTGTTATTATATTTAACTATTACTAATGCATAAGGCCATCTTTATGTTCATATTTATAAATGATTTCTGGGTTAATCACATTTGTTTTCCATAAAACTTTTGCCCCTTTTGTCTTTGTCTTATAAGTGGATTGCACCAATATTATATATTCCTTAGGATTCCATTTGTAATTGTCATTTGTTTTGAAATGTTTCTTGAGGGAAGACAATTTGTGCTTTGTTCAGTTTTAAATATTTCAGTAGATTTGATCTCTTGCTAGGATTGTTTAAGCCATTGGTATTTAAAGATAATAAAGTTAAATCCATCTTAGGTTATTTAGACTATGTATTTTTGTTTTATTGTGACTATTAAACGTTTTCCTCTGATAACTATAAAGTATATGTTTGAGATTTTAAAGGACATTATATGTTTTATACTTTGAGTGTTTACCAATAAGCTAATGTATTGGTCAGGCATACTAAAATGTTTTTGTGAAATAAATTTAAACTAATAAATGTTAACAAAACTAAGATCCACACTAGCCATGGAATTAAAATCATTCCTAATCTGATGGATAAACCTAAGTCCTTCAGATTATCACTCATACCTTGACAATCCAGAACATTTGAGCTCCCTAAATTGAATTATCATATGGAGAATATTTGTAAATGGAATAAGCAATGTTTATATTATTTTGAACAGCTATAGTATTATTGTAGATTAGACAGAATTCTAACACAGTATAATGTCTACTTATTGTATCTGCAATTAATATTTACATGAAAGCTAGATGACAAGAAATTCATAGTAAGGTAGAATGTATCATGTATAAAACCTCAGTAAAAGATTATAGCACGCAGTTATTTAACATATTCACCCTTATTGATGAAGTATTTCAAAACTTATTACTTAATATAAATAGATGGTAATAATATTTATACCTAATGTTTATAATACAATGTATTTTACTAGACATATCAGAAGTTATATTTCATTGTTTGCCAGCATTTAAGTAATCACTTTGTTTGTTGCTCACTTGCTTAAAGCATCAAGTTTGTTTTATGTAAACATTGATGAAAGTTAATGCATTTAGGATTTTCATATCTGTCATTTCTTATTATAAAATTAGTGAAATTATAGGTTAAAAACAACACATTCACTTATTGTGATTAATGATTACAAGTTCCCTTTCCATATTCATGAATTGCCATTTTATGGCATACACTGAACGTTTTTCGATTTAAATGGCAACATTCTATTTTGTATAATCAGCAATGGTTAAACTGAGTGATTATTGTCAATTTAATACTATTTGTTCAGAATGTGATTGTTACATTCTGTGACATTCCTAGTTCAGGATTCTATTGTTTCCCTTGAACAACTTTGTCAGTTTGATGTCATGTATAAAACATTAGTTACCTTGGTAACAGCTTAAATATTATGTATGGTCAAGATGTATTACAAAACCACAATTCAAGTTAAAGCAATTATATGACTTGTTATGCACATTTACTTATATGAGAAAATCATCATGCTTTGCCTTGATGTTCAATATAGTGCATGTCATTTATGACAAATTAAAACAGTAGTGTTATTATACACAAGCCCATGTAATTAAACTGAGTGTCTATTGTCAATTTAATACTATTTGTTCAGAATATGATTGTTACATTCTGTGACATTTCAAGTTCAGGCTTCTATTGTTTCTCTTGAACAACTTTGTCAGTTTGATGTCATGTATAAAACATTAGTTATCTTGGTAACCGCGTAAGTATTGTATATGGTCAAGCTAGGTTACAAAACCACAATACAAGTTAAAGCAATTACATGACTTGTTATGCATATTTACTTATATAAGAAAATCATCATACTTCCCCTTGATGTTCAATGTAGTGTATGTCATGTATGACAAGTTAAGACAGTAGTGTTATTATACACAAGCTCAAATCCTGTCTTTAATATCTAAGTTCAGCAAACTGCTTCATCTTATATGATGATTATATATTTTATGTCTAGATTTACTAAAATCATACATTATATAACTTCTTCTTTTGGCTTTTCCCAGTTAGGGGTCGCCACAGCAGATCACCTGTCCACTCATGATTGGCAGTGGAGTTTTACAGTGTCAAGTTGCCAGCTCAGCACACAACCTTCCACACACACACACACACACACACACACACACACACACACACACACACACACACACACACACACACACACACACACACACACACACACACACACGCACTCACACCTAGGGCCAATATAGAGTGTCCAATCCACCTACAGCATGTCTTTGGGATGTGGGAGGAAACCGGAGCACTCAGAGGAAACCCATACAACCACAGGAAGGACATGCAGACTCTGCACAGAAGGCACCCCAGCCAAGGATCGAACCAGAGAACCTCTTGCTGTGAGGAGGCAACGCTAACCGCTGCACCACCGTGGCTGCCCATACATTACATAACTATTGTGTCTTTTTTTTTTTTTTTTTGCTGTTGCTTAGTTATTTGAAAGACCACAAGCTGTAATGTTTATTCTTATTATTAGCTCCTTCCAAACATGTTTATATAGTCCATAGACTTTAAATTATGAGACCATTCTAGTTTCTTATTTGTTATAAGTATATTTCCATCCTTACAAACACACATAGCAGTACTTCAAGCATGGGCAACAATGCCCATCCAGTTTTGCAGAATACCATTCACTAGTTCATGTGGTGTGTTTCCAGGCTGTTTTTAAAATAGCCAAATCAATATTTGTCCTGTTCCATTTTACCAGCCTGTTCCATGCAGTGGCCACTCTGCCAGTGAACCACTCAACAGACTTTCCATTCTCACAGATATTTCCACAAAGGAAAGGAGGAGTATCCATTTTCATCAAGGATACCCACACCTCCATGTTAGTGGCACTGCATGAGGCAGCGGAGACCATCCATGTGCAACTAACAGTAGGTAAAGCTGCTTTTCAGTTTGTAGCCTGCTACAGATCACCCACCTTGTCTCAGGACCCCCACTCAGCATTCCTGAGAACATTGGAGAATATGAAGGTCTCACCAAACACCATGATATTGGGGGATTTCAACTACCCAAACATTGACTGGGAAAACTACTCAAGTCCCAACTCTTTTGCCCAATGGTTCCTGGAGTTTATAAACTCAAATGCCATGGAACAACTGGTCACCACTCCCACAAGAGGGGACAACATATTGGACTTGGTCATCACCAACATGGGGGCTAAATGTTGCACACCAGAGGTAAACCCCTCATTGGTAAGATCAGACCATAAACTAATCACAATGGACATCCACATCCAGACCCCACCCCCAGCCAAGGGAACCACTTTTAAAAATTTCTCAAAAGCAAACTTCACACTTCTCAAGACTGAGGTGGAAAGTTTCACAGCCCCCGGGCAAATGGAAAATGCTACCTAAACCGCAGAATCCTTTAGAAATGCAGTCTATGAGCACCTACAAAAATGCATGGATCATGCCATCCCAAGTAAAACCAAGACTCACTCCTCCAAAAACAGGAGACCAGTCTGGTGGACCCCGGCCATAAATAAGCTATACAACAGAAGGAGGAAACTATTACATGATAAGGCAAAATCCCAAAAAGGGAAGGCATCCCTGATCAGTACTAGCAAGAAACTTTGATCCCTCATAAAATCATCAAAGGCTAGCTTTGAAAGAAAAATCACCAAAGACTCTAAAGATAATCACAAGGCATTCTTTAGCTATGTCAGGAACCTGGGTGACAACTCTCAGATATGCTCTGAGCTGGTGGAAAATGGCACAAAATACACTGAACCCACGGACATTGCCAACATCCTGGCAGACAGGTTCAGTGCAAACTTTACACCCCCCTTCCCCCCAAAAGGGCCAGTGTCTATCCCAGAAGGATGCAGTCCCCCAGACATCACAGACACACAGGTGAAAGCAGCCCTCTCCAAAGTAAAAAACACAGCATCAATGGGACCAGATGGTATCCCGGGCTGCATCTTACACGAGCTCCAAAATGAACTAAACCCTCACATAAGTTCACTGTTTCAACTCAGCCTTACCACAGGCTATGTACCCAGAGAATGGTGTACAGCAATAGTGATCCCGCTCCACAAAAGTGGTGCCACAATGGATCCTGGGAACTATCACCCTGTAAGCCTGACTAGCCTGGTCTGCAAGGCTATGGAGTGCATCATCATGGATCTCATAAACAAATACATTGGGAACCTCCAACACTGGACCCTACCAATTTGGCTTTGTTAAAGGCAGATCTTGCCTCTTAAATCTATTTGACTTCTTCAAAACAGTTACCAAAGCCATAGATGAGGGAAAGGTAGACCACACAGCCTACCTGGACCTCGCAAAGGCCTTCAATACAATACCCCACTCTGGCATCATAAATAAGCTTACCAGCTTAAATATTAACCCATATGTCACAACATGGGTTGCAAACTGGCTCAGGTATCGAACTCACATGGTCAGAGTCGTGGGTGCCATGTCCGACTCTAAACTGGTTACAAGTGGCATCCCACAGGGCTCAGTCCTGGGACCTCTCTTGTTTGGTATATACTTCTCTGAGGTACAGGCAAACATGGGAGGACTGTAGCTTACGAAGTTCGCAGATGATTGCAAACTGGGAGCCATAATCGACTCTCCAGCTGACACAAGCATCCTCCAGAAGGGCCTTATGGAGATGAATACCTGGTGTCAGAACCATGGCCTCAAGCTAAATGCCAAAAAGTGCATAGTCATCCCCTTTGGGAAAAATAAAGTGCCAACAAACTGCCACATATGAGGTAATCCACTAAGTACGGAAGAAGTAATTAGGGATCTGGGGACCCAATTAGATAGCAACCTCTCCTTTGACAATCACATTGCCAAAGTGGTTAAAAAAACCTTCTATATAGCTCACCTAATCACAAAAGGGTTCACATCTAGATCAAGAGAGGTCATTGTGCCCCTCTACTCATCGCTCATCAGGCCCATAATTGAGTACAATGCCCCATTTGAGATGTACTTTACCTGACACCTGCAACAGCTAGAGAGACCTCAAAAATACCTCACCAAGAGGATCGTGGGCCTCAAACAGATGCCCTATGCAGCTCAACTAAAGAAACTCCAGCTCTATTCAGTTGCTTACCGCCTACTCAGAGGCGATCTCTGCCTGACGTTCAAGGCCATGTCTAACCCGGAAATGTTGGGCATGCTCCACCACAAGAAAACCAAATCCAATAGAGCTACATGCTCCAGGGATTTAAACCTTAGCACAACATTAAACAGGACATGTTGGAGGGATAGATTCATATCCCAAAGGCTTCCCTCGGTCTGGAATAGAATCCCAGTCCATGTTAGGCAGAGCCCCTCGCTGACCCTCTTCAAGAGAAATCTTGATGAGTGGATGGAAAATTGTCAATTTACTCCTGGGATCACTTCTATGGCCCTGCTGGACAGAGGCCCAGGAATCTAGTCTAAAAGGGAGGTGAAAGCCAACAAATTTTGGCTAGGCTTATAAATGCCCTAAGGCAGATAGCCTAGTACCTACCTATGAACCTGTGAACCTTAGTACCTACCTATGAACCTGTGAACCTATGAACTCCCTGCCCCTTTTCAGACCACAATTCATTGATACTAAAACTTCAAAATGGGTACAAACCATTAATTTTTAACTCCAGAATTCCAGCATATATAACTAAAATCAGAGAGTTCAAACCCTGGTTATTATCTGGATTACAGTTCTTCTTAGATATTAATTACACCACAGAGATAAATAAAATAATGATATGGGACTCATTAAATGCTTATATATATGTTAAAACCCTAACTTGGTATAAAAAAGAATCAGAGACTGAGATTCTGAATTATTAGATCTACAATCCAAACTTTTGTTAGCAAAAGCTGAAAAAGTCAAAATCATTTGGAGATGAAAAAGAAAGTAGAAGTATTAAGCAATAAATACAATGAAATTCTAACACATAAAACGGGTTTAGCTTTAGAAGAACTAAAAATTAATATCTTGGCCACTTCTCCCAAATATCTACATAATTTATCCACAAGAATCAAAATACAATCAAAAGCTAATAACATTAAAAGTATCTTCCATGAAAAGAAAGGGAAAGATGTCTCAGATATAGATGACATTCTTGATAACATTTCCAGAAAGAAAATATACATATTGATCAATTAAATATAGATGAAAAATGTTCTAATATAAAAAAAACAGAAAAATTAAAACTAGATATGCAAGCACCCATATCCTACAAAGAAATTACAGATACAATAAAAGAGGATAAAAGTAATAAAGCTCCAGGTATAGATGGCATAATTATGGAAATATATAAACTTTTTCCTTCAAAGATACTATCCCTCTTCCATAAAACTCTATTAAAAATTCAGTCACAAGCTTTAATACCACCCTCTTGGAGATATTCTTTAATCACACCAATCCTAAAGGAACACAAATCCCCAACCCTCTGTACCTCATATAGACCTATATCGTTATTAAATAATGACTATAAGATATTTATGACAATATTAACTAACAGAATAAAAATACCACTATCCAAAACAATAAATAATGATCAAACTGGATTTATATCTCATAGACACACACATGACAATATTAAAAGGATAATTTCTCTTATAGATTATGTTAATAAAGAAAATAAAGAAACACTCATAATTGGCTTAGATCTTGAGAAAGCCTTTGATTCCCTAAATTGGGACTATTTATTCAAAATTCTGGTGTTATTTGAATTTCCTCTTTCCTTTGTTCATCTACTAAAGAATATATATACAAATAATTTAGCGTATGTTAAACTAGGTCCTTTCACCTCTGAATATATACATATAACAAAGGATACTAAACAAGGATGTCCCATGTCACCGATTCTATTTGCTTTGGCTATTGAAATATTGGCAGATTCAATATGTAACAATACAAAAATCAAAGGAGTTGATGTTTATGAACAATAAAATTCTAAAGTAATGCTCTTTGTTGATGACATATTATTAGCATTATCCAATACAAAAGAGACATTAGAAGAATTAGATATTTTAATTGACACATTTTACAGACTTCAGGACTCCATTTCAATAAATCAAAATCAAAATTTTTATTTTTAAAAAAAAAAAAAAAAGAATTGCAGATGATGGGGAATCACATTATAGGGAAACAAGAATCTTCCTTAAACTATGTAGGAATTGAGTTATGCAAGGATAATAATGAATTAGTCTAAAAAAACTACAATAATATCATCAATACAATTAAAATCTCTGAAAATGTGGAACAAAATAATATTAACATTTGAAGGTAGACTACAGTTAATGAAATGGTTTTACTACCCAAGATTCTATATATAGCTTTGGCAATGCAACTGTTACCAGAAAGGAATATACTCAAAGAAATAAACTCATGCCTAATACAATTTTTATGGTTTTCCAAAAGAAACAGAATAGCTTTAATACATCATATCACACCATGGAAACAGAGAGGATTAAACTTTCCTGATATAGAAACATATACAAAAGTATCAATATCTAAAACAATCTCAGATTGGATAAGTCCAAATTATTTTGAAAATTGGAGAGAATTACTAACTGTAATATCAATAAATGAATTTGATTTACAAGACAAATTTCAAATAACAGATAAAAACAATTTGCCCGGGCACATATTATGTATTAGTATGCAATATAACATAACTAAGCCCACTAAAACTCGAATGATTAATTATTACATTGACTCATTTAGGAAAATTATTAATGCAAATATAGATTTAAAAATCTGGTTTGATCTTTAAACACCATTCATAGTTACAAAGAGCTATCCATATCACATATACAGAGAAATAATTAATTCCTGGGAACAGAAAGGATTTGTTTGTTGGTTTCAAGACCTAAAAGTTCTGGATATGCAAACAATAGAAACAACATACAAAATTCAACAACAAGATTGGCTAACTGTGCAAAGCATTCTGATGTAGTAGCAAAGATTTATGCAGAATAATTAGTAATTCTTCATTTAAAGAAATGCCTAAACGTATGAAATACCTATATGAAATCATATATGATTATGACATGGGAAATAGTATTTTGAAATTTTATAAGATATTGATAAATTATAAAACAACACCCAAATCCTCATATTGGAATTACATAACAAAAGGACACTCAGTACAGCTAACTGGAGAAATTAAATCAAATATTGTATTATCAATAAAACATACATCCTTTACACAATACTGGACATTTTTTAATTGGAAATGCTTTCACAGACTCCAGATAGAATTACTAAAATTAATTCTTCCACAAAGAGAATATGATGGAAGTGTGAGCAAATACACAATGCAGATTGGAATCATATTTTTTCAACTGTGTTAAAATTAAGCCATTTTGGAATGGTATTAACATTGTTTTACAAGCTTTATTTAATGAATTGTTTAACTTATCTAAAGCTCCGGTATTATTAAATGTGTATGGAGGTCCTCATTTGAATGAGTCAAATATGTACCCAGTATGGACAATACTTGCAATCTCAAGGAAGTGTATAACAAGAAGATGGAATACAAACACAATACCGACTTTGGAAGACTTCTACAGCCTACTGAAGACCACAGCATTGTTGGAAATTAAAATTAAAGAATTAAGGATTCATTTATTAACAATCCATGGAAAAAAGTCTTATCATTGATTGACACTTTACAATAACTGAACAGATACACTCTGATAACTGGATTGTTATACCTATAAAGTAATTGTAAATATTGAGCTCTGTTAAATTGTCAGGCTGATGTAAATAGTGTACATAGTTATTAAGATGTTATATACAAATACTATAGAATTTATTCAACTGTGTTTGAAAAATAAAACATTTCTGAGGGAAAAAAAGAAGGAGTTAAAATTGAGATTTGGCTACGTGAGCTGCTTAAACCATTGAGGCATGTTCCAATGTTGAACACTGATATTCTTTATGTTGTTGGCTATGATCATTGTTGTTTGGAAAGAAAATTGTATGACTTGTGACATATCAGTCTATTAGGACTTACTTACAACTAAGACTGAGTAGTACCACCTAGGAATCAAATGGGTGAGATAAAAAAGAATAAATGTTAAACTTTGCTTATTAGCTGATAGTGCCATAGGTGAAGTTGCCTTATAACATTAGAGATGTATAAATTGAATTACAAATGGAGATACATATAACAGATGCCTGTATGCCTGTGACATTACTTAGCCATGGGACTGCATTTCTATGTAAAAGGCATTGTTTCTGTTTGTAAATACATCTCAGATACATTTATTTTATTTATTGACATTTGTTGACTGGGAAAGTCTGACTGTGCCAGGAGCCCATTTTCAGTGGAAGCCCAGGGTGAAAAGCTCCACAAACACATTAAGATTGCACTACAACATTTTACAAGAAATTGCACAAGAAATTATACAGTATTTCACAAGAAATTACAGAATTTACAGAAATTACAGTACAATACAGCACAATATAACATACTGAGAAACAGATTAATACATTGTGAGAATGAGAAGCTATACCAACAGAGAGAAACAGAGTAATTTACAATATATATATATATATATATATATATATATATATATATATATGTGTGTGTGTGTGGGTGTGTGTGTGTGTGTTTGTGTGTATTTTTTTTTTTTTTGCAAAAATTGAAATAGGTAGAAAGTTAAGAAAGAGAAAAGATCACTAGAGGGGTAGTTTTAGGTTGAAAGTTAATAGAGGGAAAGTAAACTCACTAGTGGGGTAGTTTTAAAATAGGTGAAGGAATTAGAATGATGTGTTAGTGAGGCTAGTAGTAAGAAGAGTTGTTTAAAAGACTTACTTATAAATAAAATTGCTTTCCTACTGGATTTGATGGGTAAAATTGGAGTAAGCTAGAAGAAAGCTCCAGGAGAGTAGGATGATTTATCTATTTGGACAGATTCAGAGGCAGATTTTAGTATTTAGTAGGTAGTTCTTTAGGGTGAGTTTAAACTTGTTGAAAGAGCTAATGGCATCTATGGTGGTTGGAAGTGAGTTCCATAGTTTAGCAATAGTGTATGAGTAAAGGCTGTGCCCAGCTCTTTTGTTTGGTACATGAACAGTTATGAGTTGTTTATTTTCAGGGCAAAGGGTTCTGGTGGGGCTATAGGGTATTAAAATGTTCTTAAAGGTAGGGAAGTTGTTTGGATTGTAGAATATTTTATGTGCTATGGACAGTTGAATGAGGTTAAGGTGATATAGAAATTCTAGCCAGTTTAATTCTCTTAAGGCTTGGCAGTGATGAGAATGGTATGAGCTATCTGTGGCAAATTTTGTGATTTTATATTAGCAGGACTAGAGCTTATTTTGTACAGATGAGTGCAGGTTAGTAAAAATGGGGGATCATGTAATAGGTAAGGGAGCAAGTAAGTGTTAGCGAGAGCTTTTTTGGTGGTGCTGTCCATGAAATGTTTATGTCTGTATAGGTCTCCTAATTTGTCATGTTTTTTTTAATGCCATTACCAATATGGTATTCAAATGTAAGTTTATTGTCAATGGTAATACCTAATAGTTTAGCATGGGATATGGTTTCAACTTCTGTGTTGTTTTGGAAGAGAATATGAAAGTCAGGTGAGAAGTGTTTTTCTGCAAAGAGTAGAAGCTTAGTTTGGTTTGGCATTAACAAGTAGTTGTGATCTGGTTAATAGGCTTCAATTGTGGTTAAGGTATCTTGGGTTATTTGTTGCAGGTGTTGTAGGTTATTTGAGGAAGAGATGATGGTAGTGTCATGTACATATTGGATAATGGAGCTAAGAGGAGAAGCAGTGTAAAGGTTGTTGGTAAATACAGTAGATTAAAGAGTAAAGCTCCAAGTATAGACCCTTGCAGTATTCCCATTTGGTTGGTTTGGTATTCTGATAGAGTATTTTGCCATTTTACAGATTTTTGCCTGTTTGTGAGGTAGCCATTAAACCACTGGTGGGTAGGTGGGGTGCAGCCAATATTAGAAAGATGTTATAGAAGTTTATTGTGTGATACTGTTTTGAAAGCCTTTGACAGATCTAGTGGTAGAACAGAAGTAATATTACCAGTCAGTGGATCTTAGTACAGTATCTGTGAAGGAGATAAGCTCAGTGCTTGTGTTGTGTGAGGGGCGAAAGCCATGTTGGGTGGGGGGTGAGTATATTGTTATGTGTGAGGTGCTGAAGCAATTGTTTATGGATGCACTTTTCGAGGAGTTTGGATAGTGGGAAGAGGATAAAGATTGGGCAATAGTTAGAGGGCTCATTGTAGTTACCTCCTTTGTGAAGTGGGGTGATGATGTATTTTTTCTAGAGGTTGAGGGCATAGGATTCTGTAATGGAGTGGCTGATCAGAGCATGGTTTTAATTTTCTGAGGAGTCTCTGAATTTCTGTGGCTGGTATTGGTTGTAGTGAGAAGAGGCTAAATGGTGTAATATTGCTTTGGTGAGGGGAGAAGAATTGTCTATGGGGGAGGATCCTTCTAAGTGTGGACTGATTTCATGGGGTAGAGGAGGGGGAAAGGAATTTAATAACATAAGGGTGAAGAAAGAGGAGTCTGTTATTAATCTGTGTATGCTATTTATAAAATGTGAATTGAGCATAGTGGCTCTTTGTGAGGTTGTTTTTTCTGGGCATGGTAATGGGTTTTGTTTGGTCCCAGGGGTAAGGAGATTAGTGATGCTTTTCCAGAATTGTTCTGAGTTGTTTCTATGGTTAGTTAGTTGGTTAAAGAAATAGTATCTTTTGTCAGTACATACTAGCTTTTTTGCTTTGTTTCATAACTGTTTGTATCTAAGTAGTTCATGTTCATTTTTGTTTTTATGCCATTCTTTCCAGGGCTTGTCCCTGTTTTGTATTAGTTGTTTAGTGACCTTTGTTAGCTAGGAGAGTGGTTTGATTTTCCTCTTTTAGTACAAGGATGAGCTAGGTTGTTAAGAGTGTCTAAAAATATCTTGTTAAAATAATTTAAGGCATCATTTTAAAATAGTATAAAGCATCATCCAATGAGAGAACTTTTAGTGGGTGCCAATCCAAGAGTTTCAGAATATTGATAAATTCTTGTTGATCAAAATGTTTTAGGTTTCTGCTGGCCTTGTAGTTATGAGATTTGGATATATGTGGAGTGTATCTATAAGTGAAAACATGTAAGTGGTTGGTGAGTATATTGGGTAGGGTCTTTGTATTTACTTGGATCTGAAACTAAGATCCAATCAAAGGTGGGTCCTGGAGTGTTGCTGTTTAGCATTCTGGTAGGGTTGGTGATGAGTTGGGTTAATTTATAGAGGTTTATGGTGTTTGTTGTGGAGTCAGTTATTAAATATTGCCAATTGATGTTTACATCTCCCATAATAATAGTTTTGTTGCAGATATTTTCAGACATCCAGGTAAGGATGTCCTCAAGGGTTTGGATATTTTGTCCTGATGGGATATATATAGGCTAACTATGCATAGCTGTTTAGATTTATTAATTTGTAGAGTTCCTATTAGGATTTCAGCATTTGAAAGTAATGGGAGTGTTTTCTTTAAGGGTAGTGTTGTGAGAGAGTCAGCATAGATTAGGGATACCCCACCTCCTTTCAGTTGAATGACCTGAGTAAGACATGGTGGGTTAGGTTACATATATACTTCATAACACATACTTTCATAAATACATATTTATGATGTGTGAGAACTCAATAATTATAATAAAAATATTTCTGCACATCATATCTATGTTTGAGAATTCTACAAGAAATATTATCATTATCATGTTTAACATAATTTACACACATTAGATTGGACTTCTATAGCAAGCAGTAATGACACATTTCTTGCAATAAACATAATTATGATACTCATTTGCATTTATTGTGACATACCTAATAAAAATGCTGTGACAAATGACATTGTGATCCCCCTCTGTAAAAGTATCTGTGAACTGGATTTAAACCCTGCATTACCTGTCATCATTCTTTAAGAGAGAACTGTCCTTACACCTTGTGCCACAAAGAAAGCTACATGAGAGGTGGAATTGATTGAGTACCATCCATAGTGCTGATGTCCCTGCACTAGTGCCAGGCTCATTTGCGCTACAGAAGGCTGCCTAAATTACATTTTTCACCTTTTTCCTGAGGGAGTGAAATGTGTTAGCATGTTGCTAACCAGAGTGCAAATGCAAAAGGCATTAGAAAAAATTCAATAAAATGGACCAAATTAACACATTGAGTGGATATATGTAGCAAGGAACAAAGTTGATATAGTATTAGCATGACTCATTCATCCTTTTCACATCTACTTCCACCATCACAAGTAGTATTTAGGTTACACATAACCATGGTTTCATGCAATGGTAATTGCTCAGAAAGGGGACAGACAATGATAGGAGGCCATTCTTGCCACAGTACATACAATTACTCATGACATCAAAGTTTACAATATATAGTATAAGTGTCAGTGGATATATGACACATATGTCCACATTACTCATGTTACTACTTGTGTATTACCACATTGTAAAAACTTTCATATCTTACAATAGCCCTAGCATATATTATCACTCATAATGAGAAGAGATACGTTTACAGCAAAAGCAGCTATCTAGCATAAAGTCACATAGCATGTATCACACAGTTTAGCCTGCCCATTTCATATACATTGATTGTCAACAGTTATTCTGCATAATCTTTCATCGCCTGTCTTATTTTTCTACACTTACCTCACATACATACATACTGTGCCACAGGGAAAATTGCCTGACAGGTAGAATTTATTTACTATACAGAGTGCTTATGTGTATGCACCAGCACCAGGCTTGGTTGCACTACAGAAGACAGCCCAAATTTAATGTTTCACTCTTTTCCTTAGGCAGTGAAACTGTTCACTGCTAGGAACCACTGTCAGTTCAGACCATTCAATGCCAAATGGTGGGAAAACAATGAAGAGAAAAGAAAAAAAGCTACTGAAATATAGGACACATTATAAAATAAGTAGTTAAAATGTACAGTTCTGTTATTTCCTTAACCTTGTGGCATTTTAACATGAACATATGCTCCTTAATTATCATTACATTCACATGGGCACAACCACCTCTGGATTAAAACCCCTGGACACTAGGGCATTCATAAGGTGCATTTAAGATTCTTATCAGTATGTACCATACACATAGTTAAGCTGTGAAGATAAAAAGGAGGTTACATATACACAGGATGTGACATAGTATCAACTGACCTTTGTCCTCTGTAAGTCACAGTAAGATGTGTGGATGGCTGTGATACTGGTAAGAGGGGAGATAATCTGTCCTCGCACAATATAAAATAAAAAATGAAGATTTCGTCTCTTTTCTTCTCTTTATTTTGTGAAGACTATTCCAATATCTATGCTTCTGTAACAAGACTGCTATGTGCTTTGCTTTGCAGTTGATATATGTTTCAATGATAATCTACTTCCTTAGAACTGCAGACACAGTTATACTCAGAGGCAGAAACTGATGTCATCAACAATTCATATAAATGTTAGGAATGTTGCCCTCCTAAATCAGTCAATGGTAGTCACAAAATTTATTGTATGTCCCTTCAACCTGACCCACCCTCAGTTAGTGTACAACAAAGAGAACTGACTATGAAAAACTGACTGATACCGCAGTTGCAGTCAGACTAATCATTCACACTTGCAAACACTCAGCAATTAACACTTCTCATTGCTTGTCCTTGTAGAAGTCAGGTGTATGCATGCAATTGTGTAGATCATTGCACCACATTTACATTCCCTACATGTAGTACAGATTGTGGAATTAATGAATGCTAATGAGTTTACATCTCATTTGCATGCTCACAGTGCTGAGAGGGCTGAAGCTGAACTATATAAAGGTAATCATATAGGTAAGGAACTTGTGTCATAGTAGGGGAGACTGGATTCAGAAAGCTCGATACTGCTACTTGCTTTGAAAATTTATTGACACTTTCACAACTGACTTGCTGCAAATGTAAGTTGCTGTTATGACCAAATTGATGTATCTTGACCTTACTTATGGATTGCATTTCACAATGCAAGCATTGCATTATTGTCTGCATTATTCACAGAAGCTGTTGGCATGGGCATGTACACCAAAGTTATTTCTTGACCCTGCAGTATTTTTATACATAATGATGGCAGTTTAAAGAAAATTTCAATCTTGAAAGTTGACCACTTTGTTCAGAAGGCTGTTGTATTAATTATTATCAAGAGCATGGGTTTTTGCATTATTAACACAGGTAGTTTTGTTGAGGCTCTAATGTCAACCTGGCTGCCCTCCACAGAAGTGGATATCACACCAAAAACTGTTAACCATTTTTTCTTGACAGATGTAAATTATTTTTGTAAGCACTGCAATATACTACAGAGTGAAATAAATGGTTGTCCTACTACAAATTGATTATTAAGTTATTTCTTTTGCATGGAGGAAATCTATATAAAGTTGTATGTTCTCATATGAAGCCTTCCTTTTTCATGTGTTTTGAGTATGATGTATGGATACATTTATAGATATATTTCTGTGTTTAATGATCAAGTTATTTCTTTCTTTGCATTTGTGGGGAAACGGAATCTGTATGAAATTGTGTGCACTCATACTGAGCCTTCCTTTTTCATATATATTTTTGCATGATGGCTGCATTTAGTCAAATATAGTGTTTTGGGTTGAACAATCATTTTTTTTTTACTTATGGATTTTTTTCTTTCCTATAATGTTTTGTCTCATACAAGGCTATAGTGCCTAAGACATCTGCACCCTGTAAACTACCACACACTAAAGCCAAGAATGAAGTGATCACTCAGGGCCTACCTCATCATTGGTGTCTCCTATGTGAGAGTGGTAGGGGTGACAAGTCCTCTCATGACCATATCTGGGAACAGATGGTGAATGATATTAATGCAGTGAGAGGCTATATATATATATATATATATATATATATATATATATATATATTTGTGTCTTTCGGCTTTTCCCGGTTAGGGATCGCCACAGCGGAACTCCGGTCCGCTAATGATGGGCAGTAGATTTTTACGTGCCGAGTTGCCAGCTCTGATGCACAACCTTCAATGAAGGTATGCCCATTCACGCATGTCTCCACACTGAAGACGCTTTAGCTGGGAATCGAACAGGACAACGTCTTACTGTGAGGCGGCAATGCTACCGCAGCACCACCACCGCAGTATATATATAAATATATATATATATATATATATATTCCAAAATAAGACATAGGGCCAGTGATATGATACTGCCGGCCAGATGTTGGGCAGGTGCAATTGCCCATGAATAGATAGCTATGGGGGTGATCCTCCTACCAAGCCACCATTGACTGAATCAGAGGCCTTCCTGTCCACTGTCAGAGGTGCAGACACCTCAGTACATGGTTCACACAGATTCATTGATATTGGGTCTGACATAGAAGACTACTCAAGTTGTCTACTGTAGAACATTCAGTATGCAACAAGAAGAAATAATTATTGTATACATGTGTATGTATGTATGTATGTATATATATATATGCAACAAGAAGAAATAATTATTGTATACATGTGTATGTATGTATGTATATATATATATATATATATATATATATATATATATATATATATATATATATATATATATATACAGAGAGAGAAAACAGACACAGAAGGGGGAGTGATGAATGGGGGAGTGGGGGGTAGTCCAGTGAACGGTAACAATTTCTCTGAGAAGTGTATTATTCTGTAGCTGTAAATGCAACATTTTCTGTTTCTTGTGTCATTTGCTTTCTGATGCTTAACATCCCTGTTTCATCTCCCTTTTTTATACATAGGCACATCTGGGTCTGCCATTGCACAACTGCCTGTACATAGTAACCACATCGTCTGTATTCATATTAATATGCAAAATGTGGTTGAATGTGTAACTGAAAGTTATTTGATTTCATACCATTAGCATCTTTTAATTTGTAATATGCATTTCACATAAAATAGGTTTGATCATTGTTTATTCTATTTTTCTTTTTTTGTTGTTGCTTACTTGTTATAATAAGTAAACTGACAGTGGCACTGTGGAATTCCTGCCAACTGATGTCAGAGTATTGGTAGCCTGTGATGATGATAGCGGCAATGAAGAGGCACAATCTGCAGGTGCAGAGGGTCAGTCTGACATTGAGGTTGTGCCTCCAACATCTTCTGTCCTTACTTCAGACACAGTATGCCTAGACAAACCCATGACACAGAGACATCAGACATTGGACAGACTGAGGGTTACACAACTGATCAGAGTGTTGTGGCTACTCCAGCTGCAAAACTGATTGATTCTGTCCATAGCCATTGGGAGGTTGAGGTGCCACATACACAGGTTGTTAAAGGTGCTGGGAGAAGGCCTGCTGTCCACCCTGCTCCTGATGTTGGTGTACCAGTAGGTGCCACATAATGTATGTGTAGAGGCACAGGCACATTCCAGAAGGGTCAAAGAGCTAGTGTGAGTACTAAACATTGTACATTCTGACATTCAGGACTGCCTGAACCATGTCGGTGACTCCTTGGACAGAATGAATGACACAATGGATCGGGCAGCATCTGTTATAAACATCTGCTGGGAGAGGGTTGGTATTCACATGTCTGTAGAGCCACTACATCATCTGCTGTTAGCTAACGTGGCTGTGCAAGATCCAGCTCCTGCAGTGACACTACTTCCACTGCTCTTTCAGTAATTGCAGTGTCCACACATAGGTGTGGTAGGCCATGAGGTTGTGGTCCTGTATGTAGTCACGATAAGAGCTCATCCAGCAGACATCACTCACATTCACGTACCACCCCTAATTCTAGCCAGGGCCATGGAACTAGCAGTTCAGCTCCTGGCAGAGGTAGTTTTTATTGCTGAGGGTGATGACACAGAACTGACTAGTCTACCATATGAGGTTCTCAGCTGTCCAACGTGCCAGGATGTAGTGTTACCACAGTGCTTGATTGTGTTCATGCAGACACACACACACACACACACACATACACACACACACAAATTGCCTCCTAGCACTTGCCCATACCACCTCACACATACACTCTCTGTTTATCTAAGCAGTACTGTTGACTGCTAAACATGTCTTGTTACTGGCCCTGAAAATTGGATACCTAAGGAATAATTTTTTGTTTTACCTGTACACATTCACTTCTTTGTTGTCCGGCTTGACCTCTTGTCCCCCCTCCCCCACCCTGTACAAGAGATGATGACTCTATCCTGCCATTTTCACATTTCTTTGTGACTTCAGGTTCAGTGTATGTCTAATGAAGAAAATGGATAGATAGTGCATGCTTACTAAGAACCTTCCTTTAATGTAAATGCATTGCAGAATAAATGCTTGTAATCATGATTCATAATAACTGATGCATGATTGTTTCTGTAATTGCTGACCCTCAGTGTATTTTGGTTACTGTTGTTATACTTGTGCAGATGATGTTACTCCTGAGCAGCTCACCGTTTTATATACAGCGGTCAGCTGAAATGCTTGACGCACACTACTGGACAAAATCCATAGCTGTGTATTGCAAACATCAGTCATAAGGTATTGTTGACATTATTGTTCTCCTGAGACATGTATCACCTAAGGGAGATACAAGAATCTGCATAAGACAGTAATCGGGTCTATATTATAAGAATGAAAGTGCATATGTGCGACTACATAAAAGTCGACACATAATGCATGAAACCTAAAAATAGTGAATGGCCACATAAGTGAATTTTTCCCTAGGGAAAAAACTTACACTGCCGTTTGCTTAAAAAATAATTTAACATCATAAACAGGTGGGGGGCTTCACACCCCTCAACATGGGGGGCTCTACCCCCACACCCCACTAACTAAATATACTAACTTTGAGATCTCACTATAGGGAAGGAAAGGGCAGCTCCATGAAGTTGGCCAACCATCTCCTTGCCCTATGACATATTCATCAAATCGCTTAAATGCGAGTCGATGAAAATGTGTCGCTGTTTCCGTATTTGCTTAGAAACATTTTCATGCTTCTAATATAGACCCCAGTAATCCTCTATATAACTGTATTTTTTTCTACACATGTTCCAGACTTACCTTGGTAATAATGCAAATGTGAGACATTTCCTTGGAGATTTCTAAGACTGATGCTAACAGAATACAGCCATTGCACGGTTAAGTAAAGGCTGTGCAGTTTGACTGGCATCATTTTTTAATATTTGTATGTGCCAAGGCTGTTATTCTTTCTTTTAGGTATTCAGTGTGTGTGCTATCCTTTGCCTGTTAGCCAGAGCCATGACATACTGTGTATGGCTACATCTGCTGGCAGCATCTGCAGATGGTGGTTCTCCCTCAAACTTTTCATCTGTATCTTCTGTGAATGCTAGTCCTGCCTATTGTACTGGGAATTGTGGTTCTGGCCATAGTTGCTCTTGTTAAAACTGTCTCCTGAGAATGATATTGTGCAACATGGAACAGACTGTAAGTATTCCAGGAGAGGTGTAAGGCACCTTCTCAGGTGTCTAGACACCAGAACCTTGATATGAGTAAGCCAAATACACAGTTTATGATATTCCTAGTTTGTGCATGGGCATCATTGTACTCTTGCTGAGTGGGGTTGTGTGGGTTTTTCATGAGTGTCACAAGTCAAAGTTTCAGGGCACAACCTGCATCCCTCACTAAATGTCCTTGTGGAAAGTCAGCTCTAGCAATCCTTGTGTACAGCTTGCAGGTGTGCCATATGTGTGAGTCATGAAAACTGCCTTGGTTACCTGCACAGACATTGCAGATGATCCTTTGGGCATTACAAACAGTCTTGACAGTTTATAGAGTGGCATTCTTTTCTGCTGATTAACCTTCTTCCCTGTTCACCAGGTGGTGCTTTTATTTCTATGTGTGTACAATCTATGGCCCCAACACTTCAGGGAACTGTTCTAATGCATAAAATTCTTCCATGGTTCTTGCCTACTCCTGTGGGGTGTGTGGGAAACAAATATGCTCCCTTGCATGCTGTAGCATTGCATTAAGAAAATTATGTAATATTCTGGAGGCTGAGGCCTGTGACACCTCTAATATATCCCCTGTGAATCTCTGGCAAGTACTTGTAGCTAATATACTGTACATAATGCTACAGTTAACTTTGTCCATGATTTACCTGAGGCCTCAGGTGAGGGTGGCAGAGGTCGTATTTTTCATCTAATGTTTTCATCTAATGTTTCCCTATTCACCCAGTAAGGCTCTATAATTTAGGTGTCATGAAGTCCATGATAAGTCAAATGGGGTTGAAATACCCTTCTTCTTCTTCTTCTTCACCAAGATCTGGCAGCAAAAGCAGCAGCTTCAATTAAAGCCTGTTGCACGTGCAGGTTTATAATGACAGCAGCAGCTGCTAACAGTTTTTTTTAAGTATAATTGTGTTTGTAATCTAATGAGTTTTGGATTTCAGGACAAATGGCTGCTCTGAGTGTACACGATTCCTTTATAGCTTCCTGAATAGGTCCGCCATGTTTGATTGGTTAATTAGCATATAATTCGACTACTTATACTTTCACTAGCATATTCTGCTGTTTACCTTTATTTTGCAGATCTACACTAAGTGCAGAACCATTTAATGAATATGATATATCTCAGTATTGTGTGCGTGGCATACCATGACAGCCATCAATAAATCTGGCCCTGTATTTCCTGGATAGACATTTTTCCCACCAGCAATAAATGGTTCTTCTAGTCACACTATACCTTCCTCAATATAATTTATTATCTCTTTCCCTTTTATCCTGAGTATATCTGAGGAGTGTGTGTGTGTGTGTGTGTGTGTGTGTGTGTGTGTGTGTGTGTGTGTGTGTGTGTGTGTGTGTGTGTGTGTGTGTGTGTGTGTGTGTGTGTGTGTGTGTGTGTGTGTGTGTGTGTGTGTATGTGCATGTGTGTGCGTGTGTGTGTGTGTGTGTGTGTGTGTGTGTGTGTGTGTGTTCATGTGTGTGTGTGTGTGTGTGTGTGTGTGTGTGTGCACGTGCGCATAATAAGTGGGATTTGTAAAGAAAGAAAAAAGTAAAAGAGCCAGGTAGTAATACTACAGCTCTATAAAAAGCCTTCATTACAGTAGAATGGATTTACCTATTTGGAAACAAGACAACAAGTTGTAGATGGATAAGAATGCTGTATCGGATCCCCAAAGCAATAATACATATCAATGGAGTAGTAAAAGTAACTTAAGTTGCTTATTTATCTTCTTAATAGCAATTACAGTGAGAAAGGTGAGGAAGAACTGGAGATCCTAAGGGGAGAATATGTTCAGTTTTGCATGTTTGTAGATGACTACACACTGATGGCCAAGCCATCTAAAGCAGCCAGAGAAATAAGAGATAAAATATCCAGGGGAAGTTTGGAAGATATTGGCTCTAGAGTGTAATATCAAAAGGTCAGTGTGGGTTAGATCAAAGGGGTTACACCAAGGAGATGAATTGCCTAAAAATCAAGAACAAAGGTTTACTGTTGTGGGTCAAAGCATATAACATAAACAAGAACTACACAATCCTAAACAAAAATGGAGAACAAGATCTAAGTAGGTGGAAATACAAAACATACATATTGACAGGGAAAGTGAATATAATGGTGAACAGCATAGAGTGTACCCCTAGACAGATTCCAATGATAGGAAAAAAGAAGATCATGAAGGATCTACAAAATAAATTGAGTTCATTCATCTGTAAAGGAGTGGTGAAAGTAGCAGCAAAAGATGAAAGTGAACAGAAAAATGGCAGATTTGGGGATTATCTGACTTTGAAATATATAAAATAGTGTATAATGTTCATTAGTGAATTAGGAAGAGAAAGAGAGATGGACAAGGAAGGTAGAGAAAGTAAAGGAATCAGATTGCTACAAGGGGGAGAGGTAGGGTGTATACACTGCAAATAGATGGGTTAAGGTGGACTCTGAGAAGAGCCATGGGTAGCTCTATGGAAACTTGCAAACAATACTGAGAAGGACCAAGAAAGAGGTTAGCGTAGTGAAAGGAGACCAACAAAGAAACACAAAAGTGGGAAAGAAAATCTAAGGGAGGACAAATCTATAAAGATGATTGGGAAATAATAGGAGAAATAGAGATGGATACACTAACAAAAATGAAGATTATTCAAAGGATGGAAGAATTTAGAGGAGGATTAGGTTAAAACTAGCATAATGGTTGGGAAATGTAAACCACTGCACTACCTATAGGACCAACAAAACTGAAAACTGAAAGAGCTACAATATTTGTTTTGCATTTCATGATAAAGAAAAACAATTAAATAGGATTTTAAAATGATTGTAGAAAGACAACATCTGCACTGTACTTTTGAATACAAAAAGGACATAAATCGTTAACGAGGAAGAAAATGACAGCAGCGAAGGTTTTAAGATCACACTGGTGGGTACGCTCCCTCAATAACATTAATAAAATGATCCTATTTGGCAGCAAATCAATTGAAGACCATTTGCATACTGACTTGCCTTAAACTTTCCTGATTTTCATACATGCTTACTTTGATGCCACTAGCCCTGTTGAACCATCTTTGTGACTAAAAAAATATGTTACTCATTCACATTTGTGTAAATCGACAAAAAGAAACAACAGCATAAAGGAATTACAGATGAAAAGCTCTGACTCGAGCAAATTCTAATTTCATATTGGTTGCAATGCCAGGTGAATTCCTCCAGTCAGTATGAGTGAAAAAAATCAGCAAATCACCTTTGTGGTTGATCCAGCAGGAGCACTACCTGCAGGAAACATAGTGACATAGCAGAGCCAGCCTCTCAACTGTCCAGATTTTTGCAGAATTCCCACATTTTTGCCTTATATGTTTGGCCTGTTCCTCATAAAATTTGAGATTTTCTTGCAAATTATTGAGATTTGAAGCTGTGCTAAAATACTGACTTACTTTTGAATTTCAAGCTTCATATCCTTAAGAAAATGCATGTTAATGCAAAGCCTGTTATTATATCAACTTTCTAAGGTTGTAAGAGCAACATTTAAAATCTGCCCATGATTTTGGAGCTTTGTTCCGGTACGATTTTTGGTTTGTCTAGATTTTTTGAGGTAAGAAGTTGAGAGGTATGACCAAAGAGGGCATCTTCTTAGTCAAAACAGCAATAAAGTGAACCTAAATGTAAAGATGGGCTCTGAATAAAATACAGCTGTTCTGCATGTCTTGATCTATATCCCAGAAATAATTTACGATTGTCCACTATCAGTATCATGTGCATCCGGGAATCTATAATATGTAGCCAACTAGACAGCTAAAATCCTACCTAGCAATTTAACAGAAAATTCTAATCGATCCTGAGCAAGTGGAGTCAACTACTTTTTATTCCAGATGAGAAATTGTCTTTGAAAATATTTATGGCTAATTACAAAAACACTGGACAAATAATAAAGCACAATTAAAAGAGCGGACAGCATAGACAAACAATGAAAAAAAATATCATTCCACTAAAGAATTCTCAAAAGCAGTTACACTTTCTTAAAACCATAACTACCGAAACTGCTACCCTCACTGCAGGATGTAGTCAGTGAATTCAATTTTATACACACATACTTATTGCTGCCCCCAACCCACCTGGCATTTTAAAATTGGGCGCATATCTCTAGCTGTTGCCCCTCACACCCACCCAGCAATTTGTGTGTATAACATTTTCAGCTGTTCAGTCAAAAACTCTTAGAGATATTGTTTTAATTTGCAATCCTGTCTGTAAGCAAGCTATATACATGTTGTTAGAGGCATTAATTTTAACAGTTGTAGACAAATATGGGATAATAAAGCCCCAGTGTTTCTGATGCTCAGAAAAAAAGTTACTCTATGGAGTACAAAGAGTATGCCTGGCTACACCATTGCCTCACTGTACCTGAACCATTACCAGTTGCTCACTATATGAAAATGACCTTTAGCAATGAAAGTGTATCCCCGGTGAAAATGGATTTCCTAACAATACGACTTTACTGTTTTTTAAATATAAGAATGTAACATGGCCATCAATCACTTTCTATAAAACAGTACAGTTTAGATTCAGACATCAGATTTTCAATGATATATATCAGATCAATACAAACTTTACTTGGAATTTGGTAAATCACACCACAGAGCAAGCAAACAACATGTCTGACCATCAGTTATGTCATACATTCCTGGTAATGGTTCTTAAAACACTGCATCTACATCTGTAGATGATAGCTGAGTGCTTTGCATAGGAAGATTTTCTTTAGTCCAGCTGAAGCCCCAAATTCAGACTGTATTTACATTTAATGAAAAATGCCAAAAGGTTTTAGCCTAGAAGTGGTCCACCAGACATAACAGTCAGATGTCCGGGTGAGAGAGTGAGAGCATGGCCAAAAAAAAAAAATCCCAGGCTGCTGACCCCTGCTTATCAACCAAAACACCCCCTGCATCTTGTTCTGATTTTCAAGTTTGAGGCAGATAACAAGTCTTTCCCCAAAATAATATAAACAGATACATTACCGAAATAGTAATTGCCAGGGGAAAGGTCAGGAGATGTTGGGAGGAACAATGACTGATGGATTTTTTCAAACAGATCTGTCATTATGATGAGTGGGTATGAGTCTTATATCAAATAAAGAAGAGGTGTATTGGAAAACTCTGTATTCAGGTCATTCATCTGGATGAGTTCTCAATGTGATCATATATCTTTCACAACATTGGGCATAAAACTAGGGTGCTGCTGAATTGTAATTTAAGTTCTAATGTTTTGCAAAGATGTTTAAGAAGGACCATGTAAGAGCTGTGCAGATGTAATCTGCGGTAGTATTCTTGAAGAAGGCTACAGAGGTGGTCACTGCCCTGGCGGAGTGAATTGTATGTATTATGAGAAGCTCTTCTCTATGGGAAATGTAAACAAATGAGTACTAACTGAGTGCTGTAAAGAGAGTCCTTGCTTAGTCATTTTCCTGCCCTGTCACCCATCTCCATAGTTATGAAATCACTAGTTATCTTATATTCTCTTGGTTCTAAATGTACAGTATCTAAGTGGTCCATGGTTACCCATCCCTGTAACAGATTGGCTAGTACTGATATCATGACGCATGGTTTCTGCATAATGTGATAATTTAATTGGCTGTTCAGGGAAGTCAGTGTGATGAGGTTACTGTCTAAGAATTCTCTGCAACACTGCATACATTAGCATACAATAGCTGACAAGTAGTATTATGTTATTATGTAAATAGTTGCATGTCATAAGACCTATAACTTGTAGGTACATCTATGCTGAGGGTAGAGGCAAGAATTACTGATCATGTGCTGGATGTAAGATGTCTTGAATCCTTTCCTGTGTTAGAAATGGCATGCTGGGAAGGATGTCAACTGAAAACTTTATGAAGATATGCAGAAGTAAGTTCGGATTTTCCTGTATTTACAGTGATCCATAAGGAGTGCTGCAAATGAAGCAAGGACTTCTGCTGTACATGTAGCAATTTTGTTGAAGCAGCCAGTAGCCAGTCATCTAAATCTGAATATTTTTGATCCCTATGGCCATAGGTGTGCTCCTATAGTAGATATAGTGGATTAGGGGTCCAAATGGAGAGATGATAGCAAAGGAGATAAGTATTGCTGGAATTGAATTCATCTTCAAGTCTTGGTGAGTACCTTCATGAAGTGGACCCTGTTTTTCACAAAATCTCACCAAGACAACACTTATATATAGACTGCATTTTATATAGCATATATCATGGATAAAAGGTTAAAAATAAAATATAGCTGGGTGCACAAGTCCAAGGATAAAAAAAAGTGCCAAATCCTGGTAGGCACACTGGTGCCAGGAATGGAAAAAAATGAAAGTGTAGAATTTTCAGTTCACAGACACATTCCTACAATGAGGTTAAGCCAGGCCCAGGGGGATGATGCCCCCCCCCCCCATTTGTTACTATTATACAAGAAGCCCAGAATTTCCAGACAAAAGATATAGAAAAAGATTAAGAGGCAAATTAGAGGAAAGAAAATATTTCCACAAGAAAAACTGTCAGAAGCTTCAAATAAAAATTTGTATTCATTAATACAACAGAGTTGTGAAATTTTGTGAAAAACATTATATAAACAAGAAACCTTGGGCTGTTTGCAAAAAGAAGCGACTGAGGAAATGCAGAAATGTAAAAAACAAAATCTAGAGATTTTTGAAAAGTATAAAAAAAATGGACATGGGAAGAAGGGAAAAAAAGAGATCTGATATGGTACAATATTAATGCAAAGGAGAAAGCCAAATTAATCAATACAAAAAAGCATCCCCAAAGATATTTGAAGAGAAATACAGGCAAAGGCATTCAGATATGGAAAAATTCACAATACAAAAAATAAGATCGACAAAAAAAGAGAATGTAGAACAGAAGATAAGTAAAGTACAAGTTAAAAAAATAGAAACTGAAGTTATAGAATACCTGCAAAGTGAAGGATTTAGTATAGGAAGTCTAACACAGGCTGTGTCACAACATGAAGAAACGAGTGCCCCAAGTAAGGAAAAACAGGAGGAGCAGGAGACTTCTGAAGAGGAAATATGGACATGGGAAAGAAGAGATTTAATATGGTGTAATATTTATGCAAAGGAGAAAACAAAACTAATCAATACAAAAAGAGCAGCACCAAAGATATTTAAAGACAAATACAGGTGAAGGCAACTGGATATAGAAAATTTTACAAAACAAAAATAAGAAAACAGGAAAATTAGAAAAGAGGATTAGTAATGAAGTTAAAGAAATAGAAATTAAAGTGATGGATTACCTGTGAAGTGAAGGATTTAGTCTGGAAAATCTAACTCTGATAACACCACAGCAGGATAGAGTAATGTATCCCCAAATTGAGGAGAAATCATCAAAGCAGAAAACATCAGATCATTTGCCATATGAAGATACTTTGGAGCCTTCCACAGGAAACCAGTACAAAAGCTCATTTGGAGTTCACAGCAAGGGAAGAAACAGGAAGCTGGCAATTCTGATGCAGTCAATGTTGTGGAGTGATAGGTCAATGAGTTCCCAGATGAAAGAGCAATGGATGACACAGGATGAAACTGAAGAGAATGTGGTACAGGAAGATGATCTGGAACTTTCTGTAGAATGTCTATGAGAAATGGAAAACAAAGCCTGTGCCCTCAGTTTAGAAGATAATGATTAAAGAAGAGTTGTTTAATTTAATAGAGATGGACAGATATATCAAGATCAATGAAATAAATAGACTACAGAATTCAATAAAACCCAGAAAGTCAGAAGTTTGATAAAACAAATTAATAATTACGACTGTTCATACAGATTCATGCGATATAAAAGAAGTAAATAGGATATATTTCTGTGTAGTAAATTAATAACAGATAAAGTCTTGCCACAAAAACACAGGGCAGTAAGGGAAAGGAAGGGGAGAAATCAAATGCCATCATGGAACCATCAATTAGAGACAACTATAAAGCAATTAAGACAAGAAGTGTCACTGTTAGAAGACTATAGAAGAGGGGACAGATCAACAATACTCAGAATGATAGACATGATAAAAGGAATGCGCAGTATCAGAAC
This sequence comes from Protopterus annectens, assembly GCF_019279795.1. NCBI lineage: Eukaryota > Metazoa > Chordata > Ceratodontiformes > Protopteridae > Protopterus > Protopterus annectens. The sequence goes on along the minus strand of NC_056745.1, from coordinate 178,241,925 downwards.
AGATTAGGATCTATCATGCACTATTACAAATGGTAAACTACAAATATCAGCACAGGCAGAAAAACTTAGAAGATATGCAGATAAATATAAAGGAAAAGTACAAAATAATAACTTGCCTTCCAATGACATATAAGCCATACACTGGAATTGATGCCGACAGAGTTTATAATCATTTAGAAGAAAATTCAGTTGTGACAATAGAACAAAAGGGTAACAAAAAGTCGTATGGAACAAAGGATCATTTGTGTTAAATAAAGTCACAATGGATAACTGTAAAACAGGGAAGAATCTAAGTATGGCATGGACTGACTACAAAAAAAAAAAAACATTTGACAGTATTACACATTCACGGATAAAAACAGTGCTTAAAAATATATAAGACACACCCTACACTGTTGATTATATTACAGCGACCAAGAAACAGTGGCAAACCACTTTACAGTTAAGTCATGATAAAGTACAAATCATTATTCCAGGAATAAAAATTCAAAGGGGGATATTCCAGGATGACTCTGTCACCACTGCTTTATTGTCTTGCACTTAACCCATTAAGCTGTCTACTTAACAGATTAGGTCATAGATACAGTTTGGCTCACAGAAAACAACAAAGTTTAAAGACTTCTCATCTTCTTTTTGTGGATGGTTTAAAATTGTATAGTTCATCAGATGAGGAATTGAAAGCCCAACTGCAAGTGGTCAAAACTTTTTCAAATGATATAAGAATGTCATTTGGTCTTGATAAATGTGCAAAAGCAACCCGTGAAGCAGAAAGCTGCAGCACCAAGAAAATATCAGCCTGGGACAGGAATGTAATACAAATGAACTTGAGCAAGAGGGAGTGTATAAATATTTGGAAATTGATGATGGATCAACAGTAAAACATGAGAAAATGCAAACAAACTTAGTAAGGAATATTTTAGAAGACTAAAATTAATACTGAAAACAGTGCTGACACCTAGGAACAAAGTCCAAGCCATACACCAATTTGATCTTCCTGTCCTTACAGTTTTTGGAGTGATTGACTGGCTCCAAAAGGCATTGGATTTGTTGGACATTAAAGCAATAAGGATGCTTCATGTTTATCAAATGATTTATAAAAATCAGTGTATACCAAGACTATATATTCCCCATTCTAAAGGAAGTATGGACCTCCTCGAAATTGATTACACGTGTAGATCTGCAATCATAGGAATGCATACATATCTGCTGACCTCACAAGACCAAAATGTAGTGAAAGTTTTAAAACATGAGGAGAATAAGTCTACGATGACTTCCCTGCTTAGTTTAGCAGAAGCATATCGGTGTCAAGCGGGAATGGAAATCAAACCAGAACTAGATAGAAATTAGGCAGTAAATGAATGTGCCAAAAAATAAAAGAAAGAATATAAGGTGAAGGATCAGATGAGAAGGCAAGAAATGTGGAAAATGCATAAATGTAGCTGCAAGTACAGAAAACTCTTGAAATAACCTCATGTTGATCAGGATCAAATGCAGGAATGGTTAAGGAGAGGTGAATTTAAACCAAAATGCAAAGGGCTAATATTGGCTGTCCAAGATACTGGACTATGTGTATGTTGGTTTACAAAGTTCATTGAACATGTGAGAGAAACAGACAAAAGTAGGTTTTGTAAAATTGAATTGAAAACAGTTGCACATGTTGTTGCTGGTTGTTATATACTAATGGTAGAAGGACTGTATACCGAAAGGCATAAATAATGTGGCAAGACCGTTGCATTGATGATTGTGCAAACATTATAATATTGAAGTATTTGAAAAATATTGGAAACATGAGCCACAAACCATTATAGAAAATTATGAAGTTTATATCACATGGGATCACCCATTGCCAACAGTCCAAAAATAGATGCGAGAAAACCAGCTATAACGGTCCATGAAAAGAAGACAAAAGTAGCATCGATCACTGAAATTGCTACACCCATTGACTACAGTCTCTTACATACAGAGAGACACAAAGCCATAAAATACTAGGATTGCAGGCAGAAATTAGGGCAATGTGGAAGAGGGATACTCAGTTCCAAAAGCAGTAGGAGCAAAGGGTCTTACAAAAAAGAATTTACAATTGTACTTAGATATGTTATCGATACATGTAACTTCATATGAACTACAGGAGTCTTTACTGGACATATTGTGGGTGCTGTGTAGAGCACTTCTGGCTAACATCAAAGACTGAAACAATACTAATGTCATTAACTTTAATCATGCTTTGACATAAGAATGGGGTCCATTCCTGTCATGGTATTAGAAACCCAAAAGACTTAGAGAAATTAAAAATGGAACTATATTTGGGAACACCCTGTGGGCTGTGCTCTAAGCAGAAGGGGTTGGAGCTGATAGTGACATGTTCTTATTTGGAAGAGCAAAAAATATGCTGGCTTGTCAGGCTATTTTGATACGGTAATGAGATCCAAAGAGCACATGTACTCTTGATAGTCATGGGATGTCACAATGAAGAAAGACCAAATGGAAGCCCTCCTTTAGAATTTACTTTTGTAGAGTATTGAGCATAGGTCTGCGCTCCACATTATCTTTATTAGCAAAAAAAGAATGAGCAGTGGTATCTGTGCCATTGCTCTTCTGTTAAGACTTCTTGGATAGATCTTTTCTCAAGGATCTTGTGTGGCTTTTTCCCTTCCAATTTCTTTTGATGGGTTGTGTGGTTGGAAAAGAGTTGATGTGGTGCAAAAAGGTAGGATAGCAAAGGATGACATATCTGTTTTGAACCATATCGTTATTCTAGTAGTCATTTGGGACACGTCTCACTTGCGACAGGTGCAGAAATATTGTGTGCTTGATTGCCTTCTGTAATACAAAGTTGGGCAGGTTCATAGATGCACACTAAACTAATAACCACTTGGTCTTTTATAAGCTTAGTCTAGTATCCCACACTTTTACATGCATTAGAGGTTATTTTAAGGGGTATATGTAAACTAGGACAAGATTTGCAAGCTGCCTCTGTCCATTAGAGATATGCTAGATCTGGGGTGTATTTCTGATTTCGTATACACTGGACCAGGTTTCTCTTGAATAGGGTTAGGGAACAGCTCTGCTTAACATGAATGGGGAGCCTGTTCCAGAGAAGGAGAAGGAGAATCCTCTGAGGCACATTCCTGTTCCTCGAACGTGTCCTATTTATGCCACAAGCAAAGTTTAAATCCTTAAAATGAGTAATTCTGATGCTGCTCATTTTGTGGATATACAAAACGCCCATCAGACTGGGATCCAAGGATGCCTTGTATGCCAAGAATAGATTGCCTCTCAACGGTCTGTAGCAAACAGAGTATGGAGATAGGGCTTTGAAATGATATGCATAGGACATGCCGTTTATGCCCTGTATTCATTTTGTGAAGAATCTCTGTGGATGTTCCAGTTGCTCCATGTGCTTGGTGAGGTATATACCAAAGGGGACACTGAACTCAATGATGGGCTTGATGACAGCTGAATACAGTCAAACAATGACTTCTTTTGACATAGATGCCATGCTTATAAGTTGAACAACATAAAATGATTTCCTTACTGCCTTAGACATATGTAGGTCAAATGCCAGGTTACTACCTCCATACATATCCCAATCCCTGACTAATGGTTCTGCTCTTGGGGGTGTGTTCTCAATTAAGTAATTTCTTAGGGTGACTGACTTCAAAAAGGGTTCTATTATGCATTAAGCCATGGCTTTGGTACCTGTTATTGGTCTGAGATAGTCATTCCTTTAGGATGTTAGTGTTTTGGGGGATTCTTTGACTGCTCCTGGTTTGCAATTATCTGAAAACTTGGTCAGCCAGAGACCATTGACATTGGTCTTGACTACTGAGAAATATATGCCAAAAAAGAGATGACCCAGCACACAGCCTTGAAGGACTCCACTAGTGAAAGGCCTCTTTGTGGAGGTAGTCTCCCCTATCTAACTTCCTAGGTCCCATCTGAGAGCCAATTGGTTATTCAGAGTGCAGCATAGGAATGTATGCCTATATCAGTCAATGTGTTTATAATGTCTGAGTGGAGTATTGTATCAAATGCCTTAGTCATGTCATGGTTGGCAGCATGCACCATTTTTGCCATCATCCAGTGCCTTGGTGACCTTCTCAAAGAATTCCACCAGGTTGGACAGGCATGATCTACCCTTGATGAAACCAAACTGGGTTGGATCCTGTGTTTGATGTTTTCTATGTTCTTATTAATCATTTCCATGATAATTCTTTCTATTGGTTTGCATATATGATTTGTCAGATTTATGGATCTGTAGCTCCTGGAGTCCTTTGACAGCCTGCCTTCAGGCAGTTGGATGACCATTGCAGTTCTCTATTCATGCGGTACATAGTCCGTCTGGAGGTTATAGTTAAACTGTGACTGCAGAGGTCCCAATAAATACTGTTTCAGGCTATTTTGGTGGCATACTGGGATACTATTGGGGCCCATCAATGCAGTGGTTTTGGCCTCAGAGACTGCATCTAGGACCTGCTTTATAGTGATAGTTAGAGGGAGGCTATTTGATGGTATTTCCTCAGGGGGGGGGGGGCAACCTGAGGAGAGAGAGGTGTAAGACTGGAGCTGAATTTGTTGGCCAGCAGATGTGCTATATTTGTTGGCTCATTGTAAGTGGCTACATTTGCAATCAGTTCTACGCACTAATGTATGCTACCTTTGAGGTTTTAGCACAGTTAAGGAGGGATTGGAATTTCTTCTTTACATTCCTAACATTGAGTATCAACACCTTTAAATTCCCTTGGGTTGGTTTTGCTATGTCAGAATGCTGGTCAGTTTGGTTAAAAAAGGCACTATGGAGGAGGAGAATATTTTAGCCAGTATTTGAAAGCCTTGAGGGTCAGGTTCAGAATATCCTTGTCAAAGCAACATGGTTTCTTGACCACATCCTCACATGCTGACAAATACTGTACCCCCTTGGAATGACGAGAAATTAATTATTGAAATCAATTAACTTTTATTCATATTGTGGCATCATCCTCGGTGAGGATAGAATGCTATTTAATGTTAGGCACATACCACCAAAAAAGAATGGAGCTGTGGGCAACAGCACAGACTCTACATGGTGCCCTATAGGAGAAAAGTTGTAGAAAAACAACTGCTTTGGGAATTTACTGTGGCGCTCAGTATCCTCATGATAGGAGAACACTGATCACACAGCATGAACCATGGCAGGGCTAGTCATTTGATGGTGTAAAATATAACTCTAGGTGATTTGGTCATGTTGACTAATGTTGCCAAATGGGCATGTGTATTTGCTGGCGATAAGTGGGCTGAGGACCTGGCCTATTCTGACCTACACCAGGGACACATGCTAATGGTGGGAGGGGTGCATATGCCCCTATTGGCCAGTATATGCCCACTATAAAGCCCAGTAGCCCTGGGTGAATAAGCTACTGACTAGCCAATGTCCAGTTGCCAAGCTTGGGTTACCTGGGATAGCTCTGTGGAGCAAAAGCTGGACATAAAACCAATTAACCTGCAAAACATGATCTAAGAGTTGATGCACTCAATGTTGGTTCAATAATGCTGGATATCTTGTGTATCTAGGAGACAAGATGGAAGGACAATCCAGTAAAGTCACTTTGATTGGGATCCAGAATCTACTACTCAGGAGGAGAACAGGCTAGAAATGGGGTGGGAATTGTAGTGAGGGAGAGGCTTCAGAAGAGAGTGAGGGATGTCATGCGAATTAGTGACAGACTCATGGCAATCGAACTCCAGCCTAATGACAGGGCAGTTTTCAGAATCGCAGCCTATGCCAGGATTGCGATAGTGAAGAACAGAGTGCTTTTAGACAGCAGTTGCAGGACCTAGTAGATAAAGCAGGACAAACTGAATTGTGGTAATAATGGGTTGCTTGAATGCACATATCAGGACAGACAAAACAGGATATGAGGGCTGCCTGGCTCCACATGGGTGGAGCAACAGGAATAAAGAAGGAGGGGCCAATCTAGACATCTGTCTGGCAAATGGCTTGATAGTATCTAACACATGGTTCAAAAAATGAGGCAGTCATAAGATCACATACAAGACTGGCCAACATGCAACTCAGGTAGACTTCTTCCTAATAAGGAAAGGGCACTGGGGTAGAATCAGTGATTGCAAAGTCCTCCCCAGTGAAACAGTGAGCATACAGCATAAACCACTGCTTGCCACAATCAGCTTCAAACAGTGGTCAGAGAAGGCTCTAAGGTCAACAGAGACCAGTCTACAAATCTAGAAGTTGACTGAGAGAAAGCACAGCAGTTCAAAGGATTACTGAGGGCTCTAGCACCTCAAGAAGAAGAAGAGGAAATAGTTGGAGTTGAAGAATGGCAGCACCTCAAAACAGCATGTGTGAGGACTATATAACAGATATGTAGCAGAGCCAGATATGGAAATAAGGTACATACGGAAAGCTGGTGGTGGAATGTTGATGTCCAGGAAGTCATAGAAAGAAAGAAGGAGTGTAGGAAAAAGTGGGAGACAGAAAAGACATAGCAGAATAGGAAGGAATAATGGTTGACTAACAAAGAGGCTAAGAGAGCTGTTGCAATGCCAAATAACAAGGCATCAGAGGCACAAAGAAACTATTTCAGGTTGCAAGGCAAAGGCAGAAAGATAAGAAAGATAGTCAGACACTCTTCTTAAAAGATGCCAGCAAACATCTGCTCACCAGTTCACAGGACATCAAAGGCAGATGGAAGGAGTATTTCCAACAGCTTCTGGATGAAGAAACCCTGACAAAAGCCCACGATGAGAGAAGAAGAGGAGCCCACCCTAGAAGAAGTAAGAACAGCACTAAGGAAAATGAAGTCAGGGAAAGCAGCAGGCTCAGTTGAGTTCACAGCAGATATGATAAAGATGCTGGGTAAGATAGGGGAGAAATGGCTCCTGAGGGTACTCATAGAAGTGTGGAAAGAAAAGCGTATCCCAGATGACTGGAGAATAAGCATACTAGTACCAGTGTACAACAAAAGGGGGACATCCACAACTGTAGACAGTATAGAGGCATCAGACTGTCACTGCATGAAAGTTCTGGAGAGGGTGATTGATAAATGGATACACAGAGTAGTAGAATGTAAGATGGGAGATGAGCTGTTTGGATTCAGATCAGGATGCAGCATAACTGACCTGATGGAGTGAGACAGATAATTGAGAAGAAGCTAAAGATGAGAAAAAAGTCCAAATGGACATTCCTAGACTTGTAGAAACCGTATGACAAGGTCCCAAGAAACCTGATTCAAAGTCCAGAAACATTAGTAGAATTAGTGCCAGCTACATACAAGGTCCCAATGACTCAAGTACGAAGAGTGTTTGGTCTCATAAAGGGGCTCCCAGTGGGAGTGGGTGTACACCAGGGATCAGCTCTGAGCTGAATGCTTTTCATACTGCTGATGGACTACATTAGCAAACAGGTTAGAGGGGACAGATCAACAAAGTCACTGTACACAGATGATATGGTATTACAGTCAGACTGAGCAAGAACTTCAGCAAAGGATAGGGGACTGGAATGCAAAACTGAAGGCACATGGGATGAAACTGAGTACAGACAAGACAGCTGTAATGGCAGCAAATGGTGGAGTTCAGAAGAAGCTAAGATTTGAGACAAAAGGTAAAATAGTGGAACAGGTTAACAGCTTCAATTATCTGGGAGAGATGATTGAGGAGAAGGGAAGTCTGAAAGAAGAGCTCAGAGGGGAGAATCAGAGGGGCTGCAGCCAACTGGTACAGAGTGTCAGGTATAGTATGTGACAGAGGAATGCCAAAGAAGCTGAAAATTAAGGTTTACAAAACAGTGGTGTGACCGGTACTACTGTATGGTAGAGAAAACGGGACAGTAAAGACAGAGTAGCTGAGGAAGCTAGAGGTGAAGGAGATGAAGTGCCTGAGATGGGTGGTAGGATTCACACTGTATAACAGAAATGCAGAAATAAGAGCAGAAGCCAAAATAGCACCAATTACAGAAAAGGTCAAAGAGAACAGATTATGGTGGTTTGGGCACATGTGCAGCAAAGCAGAAAACAATCTGGTGAAGAAGATTTGGGACAGACAGGAAGAAGACAAAAGGAAACAAGGGCATCCAGCAAAGAGATGGATGAATTGTGTGATCGAAGACCTGTGACAGTCAGGCATGAGTGTTCATAATCTGTACAAGGAAGCCCTGGTAACCCTGTGAATGTGTACAGGACATAAAAGTGGGATCTACCTTGATGGATGTGGGTTCAACTTTTGTGGATTGTACTACTTTAAGTGTGGAGAACTCACAATTATACCTGTATTGAAAGATCCTTGCATTTAGTCACTAACTTAGAAGAATCTCAGTGATTACTTGCTTTTTACTTTTTTAAACCAGAGCTGGTAATACCAGAAGCCTCTTTGGCTTTACTCTCAGAAATTGCTGGAGCCTTTGCTATCCTTCTTTTAGAAGTATTATTGAATTCCACTCAAATTCTACATTTAGATGTGTTGTGTTCTGGCCTGCAGCAAATGAGGCAGTAAATGCATCTATCGGCTGCTGGAATTTGCTTCCTACTTGCACACTTTGTTTAAATCACAGATCTTTTGAAAAGGTGTCCAGGCCTGAGCAAAGAATTTGATGAGCTTATTACTAAATTATTACTATATTCACTCCAAAACCACATATCGGACTACAACTCAACAAATGACAATAAAACATGTTACATAAAAAATTGCCTCTAAAAATTGCCCAGAAGATAGTGAATTGCACTTCTTTGAGCTTCAGCTGCAAAAAAAAAATGGAGGTGGATAGGTACTACAGAGGTGATAAGAATAAAGGGGTGGAACAGCAGCCTGAAAAAGTTTTGCTGTCCAAGCTACCTCATACTGTGGGCAGGAGTTCTGACAGTTATGGTAAATGGGTCACTTAATTTTCTTATCTCAGTTAGTTTAAACAGAAATGTAACAGTTGCTAAAGTGCATCACAATATACTTTGATGTTATGACTGCTATGAATTCAACAAGCTTATGCCCAAACACTCACTTTTACTTTCATGTAAGCAAAGAATTTGACTGCCATAATTTAAACCCTTCCTTGTTCTGCTTTTGAAAGTATTCAGCACAGTTTCTAGCATAGAGCTAATATGGGTCTATATTATAACATGAAGTCTCAAAACTTCGAATGTTATAACATCGAACCTGAAATATTGAAAGCTGAAAACCCCGAAGACTGAGAACAGCGATTTTTTTCCCCCTGGGAAAAAAATTGCTGCTCCAGTACAAAACATGAAACACACAAACACTACAAACTACTTCTAATGTGGGGGGCTTCACCCCCCCACACTCCCCAATGACGGGGGCTGTGCCCCCCTACTTAAATATACCAACTCCAAGATCGCACCACAGTGGAGGAAATAGTGAAGCCACAGAAATGGCCCACCGAATTCTTTCCCTGGCAAAGAATTTGATGTTCCGTGGCTTCGTTATTGTCAGTCATGTTATAACATTCGAAGTTTTGACACTTCATGTTATGACATAGACCCAGCTAATATGGTTACTTGTATTGCTTGTTTAAGATTTGGAATAGTCACAAGCAAAACATGTCAGCAAATATTCTTCTGCAAAACTTGAAAAAAAAATATTAAAAAAACAAACAAAAAAAATTCAGATTTATTCTTACTTTTGTATGTCTAAAGTACAACTGCCATTTTTTGTTTTTCTAAATACAGTAACGTCCTCCACCATCTACATTATAGGGAAATAATGGATGATCTCAGGATGGAAAGGCCATCCTCATGTGATGCTGGGTCCACAACACCCACAGGGAGAACATTATTTCCCTAAAGCATCCACCCTGTCAAGCAGTACTGTCCCTTCATATTCTTATGCCACTTACAAGCTCTATTACTATGGAAGAAAGGCCATGGCAATACTAGTAGCTTCCTGAACACATCTCTCAAACACACACACACACACACACACACACACACATACAAACACTAGTCACATCATTCCCTCCATATGCACAAAATATGAATGCATACATTAACTTCCACAACATGTATACTGCAGCAAACACACCATCATACAAAACAAACTTGCACTTAAATACCATTCATAAAAGCAAGGCACGTGCTCATCACACCATTTGCCCCACAAAAAAATAAATGATTTAGTACTCTTGTCGTATGACCAAGAGAATGTTTCTTCTGCAAGGCTTGAGGGCAAGTGAAAAATAAAAAGTGATTCTGCATGTTAATGTGCTGTGAAACTCCAATGCAGATCGTTGTATCAAAAAAAAGTGACCAGTCGTAAGGAAACATATTGTAATGTCTGTGCTGCTATATGTATCGGAATGCTGACATGTTCCTCATATCTTGAAAGATACTTAATGATTCAAGTGCAGTGCAAATCAGTCACAAATGGGTCTAAGGGAAATATAAACAGAAGCTAAATGTATTATAGAGACTGCAAGTGAAACAAAGGCCACAGCCTGCCTATAATTGAATAATTTTGTGTGTTTTTCATTCTCTGTGCATCTCAGAATTGTGACTTTTTGTTTGCCATGGAAGCCGAGTAAATAAGTTATTATAGGATCAATGATCCCATGGGATGGCTGCAAATAGAATTTTTTATGGGGCACAGGCAGAGCCCGCAAGCTTTAGAGATGCTGCCAAGCATCTCAATGTTCATTCTCACTGCTGGAATCCTGGGTTCAGTGCTGAAGATATAAAATGCACAGCTGGACATAGCTCAGTTGTGAAAGGCATCCTGGGAAGTATAACAAAATCACCATGAAAACATTTAGATGGGTTCATTTTAAAGCAATATTGCCAAGTACAAAAAGATACCTCAATACAATCGGTGAAAATCACTTAACAGTGATGCAAAAGTAAATACAATGTGATGAGTAATAGTTAGAATGCCATTTAAGCATTTGGAAACTGTAAAACTCCAGAAAATGACATAACATAAAATAATTTATTAAGCTCTTTTGTCCTCTGTCGATGGACTTCTTCAGAATAAACCAAATCACCGTTTTCTGCCTTTTTTATTATTACAGAGTATATGACACAACACACATCAGATGACACATTACAAATAATAACAGCTTCTTGGATTCAAATAGAAAATAAAAAAGAAAAATATAAATAATGAAAGTCTTAAGGAAGTTTAATCACTGATGGATAATATCTAAAGAGCTTTTTTTCTGGTGTTTTGCAGTTTCCAAGTTCTTTTTATCACAAGATAGGGAGTGGAGTTGTTTTTTGGTTTTAGTAGCGTTCAAGCATTGATGATTTTATGTTTAATATTGTGATTTGTCTTTTGCAAAGCATGTATTTTATTATCAGAATGATGTAGAGTTAAATGACAAAGTAATCTAATGCACTAAAAAAGGTACAGATGTGAGCTTAAAAAATCCATTTGTTTACTGAGTGAAATAAACCAGTTTTAAGGCACACACCTGATATGGGGTGCTTATCCTCCATTTTTGAGGGATAATGCTGACTTGTGAGGTTACATACTATCTGGTTGTTGTAAGTCGGTGTATGAAATTACTCTGCAGAATGCACAGATGCACTACTACATATGAACTGGGTATAATAATGTGTTTTAGCTTCTGTCATATTGAAATTTGATTGAAGACTCATGTTTGCAAAATGCAAGCATAATTCCTCATTGTTCAAAGGGGGCCTGAGATAAGAAGCTCATGAGTGCCTTGTTAATAATGTCACATCTTTAAATAAATCACAATGTTACAGCTGCTGCTGAGTTTTCAAGTTTGTTACTAATGTTACATCTTTAAATTAAACACAGTGTTACAGTTGCTGCTGAGTTTTCAAGGGTAAAAAGAGTTCATCCTCCGTGGTTCCATTTCAGGCTTTTAGAAACATCTAATAAAATAATGCAAAATTGTATCATGGACTGTATTCATCTTTGAAAGAACAGCATTTTAGGCATGCATGAAAATGAATCATTTCTGGAGTGGGAGCCTTACATCTTTGACAAATGTAGACTCTATGAGATTAATTTTGTTTATTATGATCTTAGTTTTACCATCAAAGCAGGTAGAAAGATGCAGCAAAAAGATAAAGATATGAGTAATTCCTACATGTACCGAAGGTGAAAACGCAAGTGGGGAAAAGACTGCCCTTCCATAGTTAGGATTAAAACTGTGTATTGAGAACTGAAGCTGAAGGAGAAAACTGTCATGACAAATTTCTGAAATATTTTTCAGGAAAATGCCAGAATTAATCACAGTGAGAAAATGTATGATGAAAACATAGAAATATAACATTTAACAGGGTGAAGGATCAAGGATAATCGAGATCAACGCACAGTCCTCATACCAGTATCAAAGCAATAATGAAAATCAGGACCAACCCTTGATTATGAAATGTGTAACTTTAATGTACAAGTTAAACGCTTTCCTCCCATTACATTAAGTGAACTTCATCAGAACTTCCATACAAACCACACCAGTCACTTTTATATACCTCTTTAAAAAGTCGTCTGACAAGTTATTAACCAATGTATGAAGTTGCTTTAAAAATGCAAAATAAGTAAAATAAAAAAGTCAATTACAAGCATTTAACATACACCATAGTAAATAGCCCGCATAAAAAAAAAAAAAAATATATATATATATATATATATATATATCTATAAATCAAAGCCTTATAATAACCTAGAATCAATTGCAATACTATAACTTAGCAGCAGAAAGTTTCAGGACACTTTTAAAGAAACAGTATCATACATCCTGGGTGCGTGTACTAGCATTTAACCTAGTTTGCCATAGAATTTCCCTGTAGTCAAGTCTAATCTCCCAAGAACTGACTCTTGGGTTAACTGTAACTTTTTCTAGTACAAAAAATAAAACTTCTTAGTCTCAATACATTTCAGTTTATTCTTATATAATGCATTATTAAAATTGAGACTATTGATGTTGTAGTAGTGTTTGTAAATCCTCTTTTTCAGGGCACATTCTGTTTTGCCCACATAATAATCATGACAATAATCACAGAACACTAAGTGCACAACCCCAGAAGTATTGCAAACACAATAATAAGCTAACTTAAAATCATTAATATATGTCCTAAGCTTTAAGCACTGCCCTTCAAAAATGTACTTGCACTGACAGAAAGCACCACACTTTCTCATGCCCCTAATTGATTTGTTAGTATGCCCTACCACCCTGTTGTTCCCCCATTCTATCCTTTCTTTAAATTAAATGTTTTTTTGTAGGAAAAAATGTGGTTGCTCACCTAACACTTTATTCCACATACTGGTCAGGATAGGGAACATGGACAAATAAAAAAGAAAGCCTTAAAAGTGGATTAAAACTACAAATGGAGCAGTGCCATTGAAGCAGTCAGCTATTATACTTTTGGCAATAGGATGTTGCAAGGTAATGTGAATTTTTGGAGATTGTCCCATACAATCATAGAAAACTTCAGATCTGACTGACCAGTGAGACCCAAAAAGAAATGAGTTGAGGGATTTTTAAGTTACATAGTACAGTATTAGAGCGGTCACACATTTCTTAAAGACATATTGATTTCGACAGCTGATGAAGAGCTGAAAGTTCTTTTCCCTTCTTGGGTGGACTTGTGGACTAGTTTAAAATACAGGCTCTGTAGATATGATAGGGGATATGATTATTGGAAGTTTTCTGATTAAATCATAGACCTAAAATTGGCAATAGAAGATATCAGTGGTACAGTTGTACAGGCAAGGTAGTACTGTATAAGAGATTACAATATAAAACTAGGAGATGGTTGCAAAGGCAAAATATATTAGTATGGAAAACACAAAACAGGGAATTAGTTGGACTCAGCAGAATATTTTCTGCAAAACAAATCTGGAAGTGCGTGGCTATATGGTGAAAATAACTAACATGGGTTTGTGATCCATAATGTGCAAACTGATCAGATTCATGTTGACAGATCAATGGTAGGTCTGTCGAATGTAAACTGACCAAAACCATTTAGCCAAAAGCATTTACAGCAAAAGTTTAAAAAAAATTTTTTTCAGGGGCAAAAGTTCTCCTTTACCTCCACCCCAAACTTAAATATACCTGAGGTCGCACAGCAGTGGAGAAAAGGGAATTCTCAGTTTATGTTCAGCTGAGCTGTCTTCAATAAAACTGAAATGTTCCCAAAGTGTTCTAGGTCAGAATGTTTCAGTGGAAGAAAATACACTTGAACAGATATCAGAAATAAAAAAAAAAGTGGAGGACTGACTGGATTATGCTTTTATTTCCAGCTGAAAGATTACTAGTTAGCACCAGTTAAGGAGATGTTTAATGAATAGCTCATAAAAAGTACTGGTAGAAGGACAGAAATGTATGTTTAAGTAGTTCAGTTTATATGGAAGAAAGGAATACAGGACATTTAGGTAATTGGTGTCTGACTACTTTATTCTGTTTTGATAATAACATTCTTGACAATGTATTACAATTTAGGTTGGAAACATTAGCACTTCTTTTATGGAAGAATAAGCAGGGAATCTAAAGGCAGACAGGAATAGTTGGAAGAATGTATTATTACTTTAACAATATATAGTATCAAGATTGGTGGGGGATTGTGATTTTTAAATTCAAAAGTGATGAAGGTTTTTGGCAGGGAGTATCATTTCAACCTGTTATTTTGTTGGGTAATATAAGGGTGGGTGAATACTTTTTTACAATAGTTTCAGGAAATGTATAGTTTATCTGCCTTTAGAAGTAGGATTAATCATTAAATAGGGAAACATATCAGAGTATATACTGACATTAATTAGGGATGTTCTATGAGTCTACTTATTTTTAGTTTATATATAAAATCAGTAGCTAAGAAATGCATCTGGAGTCAGCCTTTGATATAGAGGCGTACAGATAACCTGGTAATTTAAAATATGCAGATGATTTGATTTTGATGCTGAATGATCAGATTTGGGTGGATAAAGTTTTATGATTGCTTGGCAAGGAATTATGTATTTCAGAGCTCAAGGCTTGTACAGAAAAAACAAAGATTTTCGATCTGAGGAAGAGTTCAGCAGGCTGTCCTTCCAGGATTATAAACATGAGGTAGAGATGTATATGTGATTATTTATGAAGGTTGCAAATGATAAATCATATTCTAAAAACTCATTCTGTATTTTGTTTCTCTATTTTAGTATATAGAGTGTGGTCTCCAGTTAACTTCCCTGCATATGTTAAGGGGCATTTTAAAGCATAGGGACAAGTGATAAAGTTAGGAAGTGGTAAAATGCATAGACGAGGCTCAATGTGAGTGGATATGTATATTTTGCTTAGGTGGGCTAGGCAACAGATATGATTAATTTTAAATACTTGTGGGACTAAGAAAACATATATACATATATATCTATATATATATATCTATATATATATATATATATATATATATATATATATATATATATAGAGAGAGAGAGAGAGAGTTATTGTAGATAGAAGCAATGCAGTGGGTATTTTGGATAAACTACCTGATACATATAGAAAAGCTATTTTGCATAAGTGGAATAAGATGGCAAAAAATATATTGTATTTTTTATTTATTTATCTTTATTAACTGAGAAAGTCTGACTGGGTAAACCCCTTTTTCAGTAGAGCCCTGAGGAGAAAAGCTCCACAAAAGGTATAAATAAATAAATGTATAAATATAAACATGTAAATGCACAAGACTATATATAATGGTTTCCATTACAAACTAGCAGAAAAGGCAGCTATGAAGTAGAAAGTGTTCAGTGAAATGTTCAGGATCTACTACATGAACCTGAATGCCACATGTTTGAGCCTGATATGATCACTTTCAACTACTGATATGAGAAACTGCTATATGTGAAAGCAGATCCTTTAAAATACAACATTACAAGAATTCTCAGGGATCATCATTATGTGGATGAAATTTCACAACATGTGCATTTGAATTGTATTGTGTGGCAAATGTTAGATTTGCATAGATGGAATCTGAACTATGAATACGTGTATGTCTATGAATTTTACATACAGAGCAATATAAAAACCTCACAAAAAACTAAGAATGCAATATAGAGCCAAAATATTCCTTAGTGCATCCACTAAAGTTATTCTTACCACTACATACCTACTTCACTTTCTATTATATGGCTTGCTCATCTTGCCTAACATCCAGACCATGCTAAAATCTAAGCTAAAACAGTGTTATAACAAAAGATTTACTGCTCATATGAGTGACAGAACACATCACTGTTCTGCACCAAAAACTCTAAATTGGCTAGAATTGTCCCACAAACTAAATTATACCAAGCTTCTCTTAACACACCAAATTATATTTAATCCCACTTCCTGCCCAGTTGTATGTACAATTCTCCACCCTTACCTCCCAAATCATCACCTTTGATCTTATGACAAAAATCCACTTGACATCTATAAGCCTTGCAAAAACTGATATCAAAGTCTGTACTCACACTGTCTTGCAAAACCCTGGAATACAATCCCTACACCAGTCAGGGCAATGCATGCATTCATTTATTTAAGCTGCAACTAAAAGAATTCCTGTCTGACTCCTGGATTGCTTTGTGGCTCTTCT
Organism: Protopterus annectens; assembly: GCF_019279795.1. Taxonomy (NCBI): domain Eukaryota; kingdom Metazoa; phylum Chordata; order Ceratodontiformes; family Protopteridae; genus Protopterus; species Protopterus annectens. The sequence continues at coordinate 178,225,408 of NC_056745.1, read as the reverse complement.
GCCTAAAACTTCAGCTCCTTCTCCTCTAATAACTATATGCATCCTATTTTTTCCATTTCCTCATTTTAATTTCTCTTACTTTTATTCGTATTTCCTTCACTCTTAATCTTGCTTTTACTTATTATTTTTCCTGCCTTGCATATCTACTCCAGATATTACTTCTGACGCATACTTTTCTCATACTCCCATCTGCACCTCTCCATATCTACTCCAGATATTACTTCTGATGCATACATTTCTCAAACTCCACTCTGTGCCTCTCCATATCTACTCCAGATATTACTACTTTTCTCATACGCCCGGCTACGCCTCTCCATATCTACTCCAGATATTACTTCTGATGCATACTTTTCTCATACTCCCCTCTGTGCCTCTCCATATCTACTCCAGATATTACTTCTGACAAATGCTTTTCTCATACTCCCCTCTGCACCTCTCCATATCTACTCCAGATATTACTTCTGATGCATACTTTTCTCATACTCCCCTCTGCGCCTCACCATATCTACTCCAGATATTACTTCTGATGCATACTTTTCTCATACTCCCCTCTGCACCTCTCCATATCTACTCCAGATATTACTTCTGATGCATAATTTTCAAATACTCCTCTCTGCGTCTCTCCATATCTACTCCAGATATTACTTCTGATGCATACTTTTCTCATACTCCCCTCTGCACCTCTCCATATCTACTCCAGATATTACTTCTGACACATACTTTTCTCATACTCCCCTCTGTGCCTCTCCATATCTACTCCAGATATTACTTCTGACGCATGCTTTTCTCATACTCCCCTCTGTGCCTCTCCATATCTACTCCAGATATTACTTCTGATGCATACTTTTCTCATACTCCCCTCTGTGCCTCTCCATATCTACTCCAGATATTACTTCTGACACATACTTTTCTCATACTCCCCACTGCGCCTCTCCATATCTACTCCAGATATTACTTCTGATGTATACTTTTCTCGTACTCCCCTCTGTTCCTCACCATATCTACTCCAGATATTACTTTTGACGCATACTTTTCTCATACTCCCCTCTGCATCTCTCCATATCTACTCCAGATATTACTTCTGATGCATACTTTTCTCATACTCCCCTCTGTGCCTCTCCATATCTACTCCAGATATTGCTTCTAAGGCATAATTTTCTCATACTCCCCTCTGCGCCTCTCCATATCTAGTCCAGATATTACTTCTGATGCATACTTTTGTCATATTCCCCTCTGCACCTCTCCATATCTACTCCAGATATTACTTCTGACGCATGCTTTTCTCATACTCCCCTTTGCGCCTTTCCATATCTACTCCAGATATTACTTCTGATGCATACTTTTCTCGTACTCCCCTGTGTGCCTCTCCATATCTACTCCAGAAATTACTTCTGACACATACTTTTCTCATACTCCCCTTTGCGCCTCTCCATATCTACTCCAGATATTACTTCTGACGCATACTTTTCTCATACTCTCCTCTATGCCTTTCCATATCTACTCCAGATAGTACATCTGACGCATGCTTTTCTCATACTCCCCTCTGCGCCTCTCCATATCAACTCCAGATATTACTTCTAATGCATGCTTTTCTCATACTCCTCTCTGTGCCTCTCCATATCTACTTCAGATATTACTTCTGATGCATTCTTTTCTAGTACAACCCTCTGTGCCTCTCCCTATCTAATCCAGATATTACTTCTGACACATACTTTTCTCATACTCTCCTCTAGTCCTCTCTATATCTACTCCAGATAGTAAATCTGACGCATGCTTTTCTCATACTCTCCTCTAGTCCTCTCTATATCTACTCCAGATAGTAAATCTGACGCATGCTTTTCTCATAATCCCCTCTGCGCCTCTCCATATCTACTCCAGATATTACTTCTGATGCATGCTTTTCCCATACTCCCCTCTGTGCCTCTCCATATCTATTTCAGATATTACTTCTGACGCATACTTTTCTCGTACAACCCTCTGTGCCTCTCCATATCTACTCCAGATATTATTTCTGACACACACTTTTCTCATACTCCCCTCTGCGCCTCTCCATATCTACTCCAGATATTACTTCTGATGCATACTTTTCTCATACTCCCCTCTGTGCCTCTCCATATCTACTCCAGATATTACTTCTGATGCATACTTTTCTCATACTCCCTCTGCGCCTCTCCATATCTACTCCAGATATTACTTCTGACGCATACTTTTCTCATACTCCCCTCTGCACCTCTCCATATCTACTCCAGATATTACTTCTGACACATACTTTTATCATACTCCCTTCTGCGTCTCTTCATATCTACTCCAGATATTACTTCTGATGCATAATTTTCTCATACTCCCCTCTGTGCCTCACCATATCTACTCCAGATATTACTTCTGATGCATACTTTTCTCATACTCCCCTCTGCACCTCTCCATATCTACTCCAGATATTACTTATGACGCATAATTTTCTAATACTCCCCTCTGCATCTCTCCATATCTACTCCAGATATTACTTCTGATGCATAATTTTCTCATACTCCCCTCTGCACCTCTCCATATCTACTCCAGATATTACTTCTGATGCATACTTTTCTCATACTCCCCTCTGCGCCTCACCATATCTACTCCAGATATTACTTCTGACATATTTTTCTCATACTCCCCTCTGCACCTCTCCATATCTACTCCAGATATTACTTCTGATGCATACTTTTCTCATACTCCCCTCTACGCCTCTCCATATCTACTCCAGATATTACTTCTGACACATACTTTTCACATACTCCCCTCTGCGCCTCTCCATATCTACTCCAGATATTACTTCAGATGCATACTTTTCTCATACTCCCCTCTGCGCCTCTCCATATCTACTCCAGATATTACTTCTGACGCATACTTTTCTCATACTCCCCTCTGTGCCTCTCCATATCTACTCCAGATATTACTTCTGATGCATACTTTTCTCGTACAACCCTCTGTGCCTCTCCATATCTACTCCAGATATTACTTCTGATGCATACTTTTCTCATACTCCCCTCTGCGCCTCTCCATATCTATTCCAGATATTACTTCGGATGCATACTTTTCTCATACTCCCCTCTGCACCTCTCCATATCTACTTCAGATATTACTTCTGATGCATACTTTTCTCACACTTCCCTCTGCGCTTCTCCATATCTACACCTGATATTACTTCTGACGCATACTTTTCTCATACTCCCCTCTGTGCTTCTCCATATCTACTCCAGATAGTACTTCTGATGCATGCTTTTCTCATACTCCCCTCTGCACCTCTCCATATCTACTGTAGATATTACTTCTGATGCATACTTTTCTCTTACTCCCCTCTGCCTCTCCATATCTACTCCAGATATTACTTCTGACACATACTTTTCTCATACTCCCCTCTGAGCCTCTCCATATCTACTCCAGATATTACTTCTGATGCATACTTTTCTCGTACTCCCCTCTGCTTCTCACCATATCTACTCCAGATATTACTTTTGACGCATAGTTTTCTCATACTCCCCTCTGATTCTCTCCATATCTACTCCAGATATTACTTCTGACGCATACTTTTCTCATACTCCCCTCTGTGCCTCTCCATATCTACTCCAGATATTGCTTCTAAGGCATAATTTTCTCATACTCCCCTCTGCGCCTCTCCATATCTAGTCCAGATATTACTTCTGATGCATACTTTTGTCATACTCCCCTCTGCGCCTCTCCATATCTACTTCAGATATTACTTCTGACGCATGCTTTTCTCATACTCCCCTTTGCGCCTTTCCATATCTACTCCAGATAATACTTCTGATGCACACTTTTCTCATACTCCCCTGTGTGCCTCTCCATATCTACTCCAGATATTACTTCTGACACATACTTTTCTCATACTCCCCTCTGCACCTCTCCATATCTACTCCAGATATTACTTCTGACACATACTTTTTTCATACTCTCCTCTATGCCTCTCCATATCTACTACAGATAGTATTTCTGATGCATGCTTTTTTCATAATCCCCTCTGCACCTCTCCATATCTACTCCAGATATTACTTCTGATGCATGCTTTTCTCATACTCCCCTCTGCACCTCTCCATATCTACTCCAGATATTACTTCTGATGCATACTTTTCTCATACACCCCTCTGTGCCTCTCCATATCTACTCCAGATATTACTTCTGATGCATACTTTTCTCATACTCCCCTCTGCGCCTCTCCATATCTACTCCAGATATTACTTCTGATGCATACTTTTCTCATACTCCCTCTGCACCTCTCCATATCTACTCCAGATATTACTTCTGACACATACTTTTTTCATACTCTCCTCTATGCCTCTCCATATCTACTCCAGATAGTACTTCTGACGCATGCTTTTCTCATAATCCCCTCTGCGCCTCTCCATATCTACTCCAGATATTACTTCTGATGCATGCTTTTCTCATACTCCCCTCTGTGCCTCTCCATATCTACTTCAGATATTACTTCTGACGCATACTTTTCTCGTACAACCCTCTGTGCCTCTCCATATCTACTCCAGATATTACTTCTGATGCATACTTTTCTCATACTCCCCTCTGCACCTCTCCATATCTACTCCAGATATTACTTCTGATGCATACTTTTCTCATACTCCCCTCTGTGCCTCTCCATATCTACTCCAGATATTACTTCTGATGCATACTTTTCTCATACTCCCCTCTGCACCTCTCGATATGTACTTCTGACGCATGCTTTTCTTATACTCCCCTCTGCACCTCTCCATATCTACTACAGATATTAGTTCTGATGCATATTTTTCTCATACTCCTGTCTGTGCCTCTCCATATCTACTCCAGATATAACCTCTGATGCATACTTTTCTCACACTCCCCTCTGCACCTCTCCATATGTACTACAGATATTACTTCTTATGCATACTTTTGTTATACTTCCCTCTGCACCTCTCCATATCTACTCCAGATATTACTTCTGATGCATACTTTTCTCATACTCCCCTCTGCACCTCTCCATATCTACTCCAGATATTACTTCTGACACATACTTTTCTCATACTCCCCTCTGCACCTCTCCATATCTACTCCAGATATTACTTCTGATGCATACTTTTCTCATACTCCCCTCTGCACCTCTCCATATCTACTCCAGATATTACTTCTGATGCATGCTTTTCTCATACTCCCCTCTGTGCCTCTCCATATCTACTTCAGATATTACTTCTGATGCATTCTTTTCTCGTACAACCCTCTGTGCCTCTCCCTATCTACTCCAGATATTACTTCTGATGCATACTTTTCTCATACTCCCCTCTGCGCCTCTCCATATCTACTTCAGATATTACTTCTGATGCATACTTTTCTCATACTCCCCTCTGCGCCTCTCCATATCTACTCCAGATATTACTTCTGACACATACTTTTCTCATACTCTCCTCTAGTCCTCTCTATATCTACTCCAGATAGTAAATCTGACGCATGCTTTTCTCATAATCCCCTCTGCGCCTCTCCATATCTACTCCAGATATTACTTCTGATGCATGCTTTTCTCATACTCCCCTCTGTGCCTCTCCATATCTACTTCAGATATTACTTCTGACGCATACTTTTCTCGTACAACCTTCTGTGCCTCTTCATATCTACTCCAGATATTACTTCTGATGCATACTTTTCTCATACTCCCCTCTGCACCTCTTCATATCTACTCCAGATATTACTTCTGATGCATACTTTTCTCATACTCCCCTCTGTGCCTCTCCATATCTACTCCAGATATTACTTCTGATGCATACTTTTCTCATACTCCCCTCGGCACCTCTCCATATGGACTCCAGATATTACTTCTGACGCATACTTTTCTCATACTCCCCTCTGCACCTCTCCATATCTACTCCAGATATTATTTCTGATGCATAATTTTCTCATACTTCCCTCTGCACCTCTCCATATCTACTCCAGATATAACCTCTGATGCATACTTTTCTCACACTCCCCTCTGCACCTCTCCATATGTACTACAGATATTACTTCTTATGCATACTTTTGTTATACTTCCCTCTGCACCTCTCCATATCTACTCCAGATATTACTTCTGATGCATACTTTTCTCATACTCCCCTCTGCACCTCTCCATATCTACTCCAGATATTACTTCTGATGCATACTTTTCTCATACTCCCCTCTGCACCTCTCCATATCTACTCCAGATATTACTTCTGATGCATACTTTTCTCATACTCCCCTCTGCACCTCTCCATATCTACTCCAGGTATTATTTCTGATGCATACTTTTCTCATATTCCCTTTTGCACCTTTTCTTTTCCTTATCCACTGTTTGGATTTTTCACTCCAAGATCTGCGTTTGGAATAGGTAATAAACTCTCGAATTACAACATGTCAACAGATTTTATTGCTGCATGATATTGCATTTATCTTGTTTTAATGATGGTATAGGTGTATAATTTTACAGGTTGTACGTGTATTAATATTTATATCGATCCATGTATTTCCAGTATATTGTAATATTGATACCCATTCTCACCTATGTATATGAATTTTCTGTTCATTTTCTTGTGGAGCTTTTGTACCCAGGCCTCCTGTGAAAATAGGTAAAATTATTCTGTCTCACTTTCCTGTTAAGCAAATGTCAATAACTGAATAAAGAGCTTTTAAGGGGTTACATGATTCAGATAGTTATAGTTGTGGCATCAATGACTCTGTAGTAGTTTTGACTTGTTTTTGGTTTATTTAGTTGTTGAAATGTGATGTGTATCCAACAAAAGAGGAACATTAAAACTCTCTGTTTTGATGTCAAATTCTTACATGGCATTAGAATGCTGTGAGATTTTGAGGTTCGACTACCTCAGTCAGTATTTTTATTATTTATGCACAATTACTGCTTCTGACATTAAACTTATGTTGTTTGATGATTTTGTGTATGCCTTTGTTTCTGGATTGCATTTATGGTTTTAATAAAATCTTTCCCAACACTTTTTTAGATAGGTGCCATAGAATCTTCTACATCAGCAGAGCTACTACCATCACAGACAGATGGAACCTCAGTTTAGCATCTCATGTGAAGGAAGGTACCTCAGTAAAACTTGCACTGTACTTGTGTCGCTACTTTTACATAAATTCAGACATCTGTTGGAGGACTAGAACCCAGACTTTTTGATCTTAGTTGTGGGAAAGGCAAGTATGTTTTACCTATTGTGTCACTGATACAGCTATTACCCAATGCGAAATCCAGAATGAGAAGGACAACTAAAAAGGAAAAATTGTTAATACGTAAACAAGGGAGGAGTGATAGAGACAATGATCATGCCTCACACTGAAAGAACTCTGGGAGTTCTTTGCAGTCAGAATATGTATGAACAAAAAGAATACTATGAAAATATAGCTGAATACTAATGAACAGAGACACCATGAGGGAAAGAGAGAGGGTCAGAATGATAGAAATTATGAACCAGGTAGGGATTGTGTACTACACACATTATGCTATATCCCTTCAACCTCTGTATCAAACAATATAGTCAATGCAGGATTAAGAATTTCAACAGGCTGCAAATGAAACCAATGTGTATTGTGTATATGTGTGTGCGTGATTTTTTGTGTGTGTGTATGTGTCTGTGCATAAATGTCGATATATATATATATATATATATATATATATATATATATATATATATATATCGATATAGATATAGATATGTTTGTATATTATTTCTGATCAAATAAGCACAATGCCAACATCTGTTTGGTTGACAGAAACAGATCTTTGGCATGTGCAAGAGACTGACAATTTCTGGGTGTATAATTAGAAAGAGGTGTGGAGGTGCAGTGAGGCCTCCACCCTCAAAAACAATTCAGCTTGACCTCTGCAAAAGAACTTGCTGTTGGTTTAGCCCACTCTGGGATATACTCAGAGCATGTGCACACTGTGTTGATGTTCCATGTTTCAGTGTTTTGTACTCCGATATGCTGAATATTCTGAACATTGACATTATGTCCATTTGATCTATAATAATGCATCTATATATATATATATATATATATATATATACACACACAAACACACACACACACACACACACACACACACACACACACACACACATATATATACACACACACACACACACACACACACACACACACACACACACACACACACACACACACACACACACTCTCTCTATTATGTGCTAGCAGCTTATCTGTATAACAAAAAAGAAATATGCATATTTGTAATAAAATGAATGTAAAGATTTTTGCAGTAATGGTGCAAACTGTAATAAAGTCACATTCAGAGTACCAATACATGGGTTGTGTCTTTGTTGTGTATTTACTATGTTCATAAAATATCATACACAATAGCTTCATCCCTTTGCATCGACTTGTCAGTCACTGTCAAAAAATGCCAAGGCTATACCATCTATGACCATGAGGAGGCAACATAAAATGTTAACCGACCAAAGCCATAATGATAGTAACCTATCAAGAAAAGTCCTCTCTTAGATACAGTGATTCTAAAAATGATAGTTTATTCACACACATCCAACCACCCTCACATACATACAAACAGGGATACTGCTCCTGCCAAGATAGTGATTATTTGCTTGTGATCAAACTATAGCAGGGTACTGTCTCATTCATCCACAGATTATGTCTCCACCACCAATTGTAGTCTCATTGTTGAATGTATATACCTCAAATCATTGATGATGATCAAATAAAAATAGTGGCCACAGAAATGTATTTCAACTTGTTTCACACACACACACACACACACACACACACACACACACACACACACACACACACACACACACACACACACACACACACTAGCTCTAACAAGCCATGTTGTTGATCAGCTGCATTCACAAAAATCCAGCTCTGTCACCAACTCCCAAAATAAAATTTGATTGCGATGTACAATAGCTGGTACTGTCTGATATATATGAGGGTGTGGAACAATATGAAGCTGTAAGTCAAAAGTGAAATTTGTATCTTCATACTTACTACTTGGCATCATACAATCATCCTAGTTCATCAGTAACCACACTCACTTGTTATAAGGAACCATTCTATCATCACCATAAAAATGGTGAAATAATCAAATGGTTATTAATTCTATGTACGATATGCTTTATTTCCCTCCAGCTGTTACTTTCAACCAAATTAACTAATCAGCTGATTGACTCTCTTGAGAGAAGCACTTAGGTAATTAAGAAAACCCATTAGCCAGGACAATTACCAGAATACTACTGATATCAGATGGGGCAAAATGCCTTTTAACAGAATACAATAGTGTCAGAGGTGATGGGCCTGAGAGCTGAGGGAACTCTTAATCCAAACTCCAAATGCAGTAATGTCTCCATTCTCTTGACCAAGAGAAAATAATTTTGCATTTAATACTGCTTTCCAATTTAGTTTGGAAAAATTAAATAAAGAATGCTTTCCACCTTAGCGATTTACATCAGATATCAGTTATCTCAGATATTATTTTGGGAAGAGTGTGGCAGTGACCACTAAGTATAATTAAATCACACAGCTGGTCCACTTCATGATTATCATCTGGTCTATACATTGAAGCTAATACGGTAACACTCTAACTGTGGAGGAGCTACTTTTCTTTACAAATGTGTGTTTTAAAAACAAGAAAAATCAGAAACTCACATTTACCAACAAACCACAACAACGTTCAACTTTATTAACTTGCCTGAGCCTCAGCATAGCACAAAAGAGTCTAAGTGAATTAAAGCAGGTGAAACATATACAAATAAATAATACAGATAGCTATATAATTTCATGATTATCAAGGAACATGCATTGTGAGTAGAGAAACACAACTAGACTAATGTAATAGTGAAAAAAATAAATCATGACTAACTAAATACAAATCAACTGAGTTCTTAGGAAGTAATTGCACGTTTCATATAAAACATGACAAGCTTAATGTCAGGAAAACACATCAGAGTCCAAAAGAAATGTCAGGGCCACTTAAAAACATAATAAAAGAGTGACTACATAAAAATCAATAGGAGATCCCAAATGGTGACGTGTACTGAAACCACATACAGCTGTCAGTAGTGGTAACTGCTGCAACATAGTCCCAGAGTGTAAAATAACAGTTCTTGGAATGAAAACTAGACAGTAAAACTTCAATAAGCCATTTAAAATTAAACAAGTCTGAAGACCACGCACAGCCATCTTTCCAGTGACTGCAGTGCTAAAGCAGAATTCACCAAAGTTCTTGCATTCCACGAACATCCATGATTCCATGTCACTGTAATCTTGACAAGCCCCATATACAGCACAAATGATCCCAAACACCAGTAATCACTCAATTCAGCAGAAACACACTCAGTGATGAACTGGGAGCACTACAGCATAGGACACTAAACAACAAGCCTGGGACGTTAAGGCAACTTCACAGTCAAATGTTATGGGAGTGACTTTGTCTCTTAATTCTGTCCATCTTCATCATATATGCATTAACCGCCAGACTACATGCAGAAGAATCACAGGTACTTTACTTTTCCCTGTTTATTTAACGAGCTACAAAATACTGACATTTTCGTCTCTCTGGTATAACATATTTAAACAGTGCCATTCTCAGCTTAGCGCTACACACTTCTGCCTTTGCAGCAACAAACCCCCCATTACAGCTGCATTCCCACTTGATCTTTCTACACTGTTGGCTTTAGCCACTAGGAAAATAACTTTTTTTCCTATAACACGAGTTGTGATTCTAATTCATGACAGTGGTGGATAAAAATTGGGTGGAGATAGGAGATAGAATAAGCAATAAACTGCTTAATTTGTTGTAAGCAGTAAGCTAACTCTATAAGCTTGGATTTTTACCTTTTATTCACTTTATTTTTCATGCCTGATAGTAGAAGCAAAGGCCTATTCAGGCATGTGGACCCGGAGCTGTGGTTCTATCAACACCCACATTAATTCAGCTCTGAATATAACTAAAAAAGGAGGGAAGACCATCCTAGGCTATGGCGAATGTGCATTTTAAGGTAAATAAGTATGAAATAACTGTGAAACAAATAAGTTAAGCTATGCAGTATAGCAATAGGGCTTAAAAGAGAGACCAGGTATATCAAAAAAGGCAGGGCCTAGTTATCCGACACCACTTAGACAAGGTTGTCTTGAACGATGCAGCTTAGCTGGGTCTAGGTCCAAAATACATAACAGAAGGGTAACCAGCCATGGTACAACAGACTAACCTGTTAGTACAGTGGTAGATTAAAGCAATGGGAAGACTGAAGAAGAAATCCTTTAGTAAGGCAGTCCACCCTTAACTAGGTGTGCACCGTAAAGAAATATGATGCAAGCACAACTTAAAACACCACAGGTCCTTGTCTAATCCATTCACATTAAACTACCTTTTCATCAGCATACAATGTCACAGTGAACACAGAATATTTAATTTTGTTTAAGAAATCCAAATCCAGAAAAGTTATAACAATAATCAGCAATAGTTGGCGTGCATGACATGAACCCAGTAGATATTTAATATCTTTGGAGCTCCTACCAACTTATGTTTATGTTAGATTCAGGGTATTTATTCTGTTTTGAAGTGCAGTTTTGTGGGCAGAATGAAAGAACAAAAGCGTCTGCATTGTTGTGCTGTTTCTCTTGGTGTTTCTTCTGACAGGTTTTGGAGAAGATGGCTAAAATGTTGAAGAAGTAACAAGGATCCTGAAGTCATGGCTGATGCAGTATCAAGATTCAACAGATAAGCTGCAGTCTATAAGTCAAAGGTTTAGAACAAAAGGCTTAGACCAGTAAGCTATTTTCCAAAAATAGAATGATACAAATAGCATGGCTCACACAGCAATTAGGCAAGGTACAGATGAGACTTGAGACAGTTCCCATTGAGGGAATTTCTACATGGCTGACTCTGCAGAATGTATGAAGGAGAAGGACTTATTGAGTTTTTTTCACCCAACATCCTTTAGAGTGGGATAGGAGTCATTTGCACTGAATAGGCAGAGTTACAGTAAATGACTCCAAGCCGCACCAATTATTGTATAATCTCTATTCATTTTCAGCTAAGGAATGCCTGCTAAATAATGTTCACTTGCTGGCTTATATCAAAGTGGAAGGAATAACTTTGAGAACTTTTTTCAAGGAAGTGTTTAACAGATGAAAAATGTTAGACCAGATCAGGAATATATTAAAGAATATGGCCATACAGTCATGGATTGTTTATGCAGCCTCTCTGGTAGTGATTGTGAACTGGAAGCACAGAAGACTGTAGTGCATGGATGAGTCTGAGAAACTGTCCATGATCTTCAGATTGTGCTGATCAGTAGGATGCATGGCGTGCAGTGTAACTAAAGGGGGGCACTGATAGAAACGCAATCTCTGGGGTGTGCAGTGTAACTAAAGGGGGGCACTGATAGAAATGCAATCTCTGGGGCACTTAGTGTAACTAAAGGGGGGGCACTGATAGAAATGCAATCTCTGGGGCACGCAGTGTAACTAAAGGGGGGCACTGAGAGAAACGTAATCTCTGGGACACGCGGTGTAACTAAAGGGGGGGCACTGATAGAAACGCAATCTCTGGGGCACTTAGTGTAACTAAAGGGGGGCACTGATAGAAACGCAATCTCTGGGGCATTCAGTGTAACTAAAGGTGGGGCACTAATAGAAACACAATCTCTGGGGCATGCAGTGTAACTAATGGGGGGCACTGATAGAAATGCAATCTCTGGCTTTGGCTTTCAGTCATGAAGGAGAGGAAATGAAGTGACATGTTAACAGGCAGTACGTGCATGATGAGGATTCAACTTTGGAAGAGGCACCTGGGATGAAATGGCCGATTTGAATTCAGAAGATGAATTCCAGAAAAGGGGCAAGAAAAGATCTTATGAGTCAGAGAGAAGTAGATTATTCTTCTACAATATCATTGTTTTCAAGAAGTAGACATAGAAGTAGGGAGAGACATCTCTTAGGAGGTGGTCTAACCAAGTCAGTGATGTCTCTTGTAGTCTTACAAGTCCATCTAAGGAGAAGTGAGTCCAGTCAGAGTGAGGGCACAGGGTAAGATGAGGTGAGGAAGGGCATTTGTTGCAGCACACTGAACTTACCCCATCCAACAATAAGCTTTCCAACGTGTGGGGATTGTTGTATAATGCTATACAGATACAGAAGAGTTGGGCCTTCAATAAGGTATTGCATTTATCTTTTTTTTCTTTTGGAAATGTTTTGGGGTTTTATATCATTTTATATTAATGGAAGCATGGAGGTGCCAGTATGAGATCCTTGGGGAGCTGTACACCTTCTAACATGATATTGGTATTGTTCTGTCAGGGCTGCTTTATGTTAAAGCTTAATATGTCTCAGTATTCATGAAGACATGAACTGAGTTACATAAATTGCTTCTTCTGGGAGAAAAATAGACTGAGACAGACTGAGTGGAGGACAAATGAACTGAACTATATACATTGTTTTTTTTGGGGAGGAATAAAATATGTAGATGTGATTTCAAGACTATGTGCTTCCTTACACTAATGTAAGTATCAAAGTATAACGACTTTTTTCAATACTGCCATGATGCCAGATGGTCATTAGCATAAATGCAGGCATGTAATTGTATAGATTGATTCCTTTAAGGAGAAGCGATCTTTGTTATTAGTCTGAGGGGCAGTGGATTGGTTATACTGTTTAAGGTTTTGGGGGAGGATTTTATTGTTGGACTGATGACATGCTTTTTAAGTTTGTTATATGACTTCTTTCAAAATGTTTACAGCTTTTGGTTAGGAGGTGGTAGTGGATATGCTATAATATGAAATATTTTGTAAAATTATCTTGCTATATGATTTGTTATTAATTCCTTTGGTATCTAACTCTGGTTATTGGGATGGGGGATTGGTAGGGATACTAGTTCTGAGTATAGACCAGGGGACTGTGGTCCAAATGTTCTTTTGGAACCAGACCAATAGAAGGAGGAGGGGGAGAGGTTTTAGATAAGAGGCTTGTTCTCATTCGTGGAGAGGGTCTCCCAAATAACAGGGGAAAGATATTGCAGAAATTGTAAAGAGAGAAGGCAAACATTGTTTTTCTTCAGGAAATCAGGTTAAAGTCAGAGGTTGTGACAGTGGAGAAATTTGGTTAGAGAATATTTGGATGTACAGTGGAAGGTGGATAAAAAAGTAAGATGCTGCCATTAAGGTGATGAGGGATAGAGATAAATATACAGATTGTTAGGCAGGGAATTGAGGGTGGATAATTAACAGGGACCAAAAGTAGTGAACAAGGTTTGGAAGTCCGGTAAGATTTATGTTTCACATATGGATAGCCTGAAGTTTTATCTAGAATTTTGGGAGAAATGGATGATGGGGTGCCAGATATGAGGAATAAGTTAATTGATGGACACTTTAATGGTGCACTGATTCAGCTGTTGATAGAAAATATAGAAGGATAAAACCCCATATGTGTGCTTGGGAGGCATTGTTATGGAGGAAAGTTCAGGAGGGGTGGGCACACATTTGGAGAGAAAGCTGTCCAAGCAAAGGTAGTATACCTTTCAGGGAGAGAGAGAGAGAGAGTGAGAGAGAGATAAAGAGAGAGTTAATGGTGCAGACAAGTTGGATAGAGGCTTATTTAGGAAGGAGCCTTTATTTCTGTATGTGGTTAGTGCCAATATTAGAGGGTTTTATTTGTCTGATCATGTGCATATTAGTTATTGTGTGAGGTGGGGGGATCTTATTTAAAAAGTAAGCAGTGAAACTGTAAACTATGTATTTGGGGGGATAAGATTAGTGAAGAAAAGGGCAAATCTGTTGTTGGACAAGTATTAGTAAATAATATTTGTCAGAGGACATACAACTTTATGCTTGGTGGAGTGCAATTAAGTGTGAGCTTAAGGTCAAATTTATGAGTGCTGAGGACCTTTGGATTAGAGAGGATGAGGCAGTTATTAAATGATGGAAAGATAAGCTGAGGGGTACAAAGTAAGTTAGGCAAGGGCCTTAGAATTGTGATCAAGGTCTTGAGTAGGGAGGAAGCTGAGTTTCAGACTTTGATAGCCGAGGGAGAGACTTTTGTAGTAAAAAGATGAATTGTTGAAAAGCAATATTTTATGTGTAGAACAGCTGGAAAATATATAGGATGGACGTTAAAAGAGAAAAAGAAGAAATACTGTATAGATGAGTTAAGAGGAGAAAGGGTGACAATATACAACAGAAAGTATGCTTCAACGTTTTTTTAAGGATTTCTATAATAATATTTGCATGGTACTTAGGATAACTCAGAGTGAGGTTGTTGGGAATGGTATATCAGAATTAGAAATGGAAATGGTTTGAGTAAGGATAATGATTTGATGGAGAGAAAGGTAACTGCAGGGGAGGTGAAGTATGTGGTAAGGGGGATGGTGTAGTGAGAGGATCGGTTAGAAGCAGTTTACCCATGTGCAATTGAAGCATGTTTTTTCAGCACACCGTTTACTGAAAAATTAAATACTGAAAATGGCAAGTAAAAAAAAAAAAACAGAAAAAAAATTCCCCACCCATATAAATTTTCTATACCAAATCCATGATCATACCACAGTGGATAAAACAGCAAACTCCCTCAAACAGCCCTTTGTCGGCTCGCACAGTATAAGACATTATGATGAAACTCCCCACAATATTTAATTTTCAAACAAAAGCCCATCAGTCACCAGTGCTTCAATGACCTGTAAGTAAGCCATTAGGAGCAGAGTCCTATAACGGTGCAAGGGAAGTCACATTGACTCAGTTATGTAACATTTACAATAATGTCCTCTGGACTGGCGAGTAACTTCTTTAACAAAGGCTCAAGTGGTACTTATTCCCATAGGGGGATAAGCTAGAACTGAGCCAGGGATTTATTATTCAGTCTCATTGATAAATGCAGATGATAAGGTCTTGATATCTTTGGCATTGAGGTATGACCATTTCATTCAAAAGTTGGGGAAGGCTAACCAAAGGAGTTTCGTGCAAGAGAGACTTATTGAAAGTAATTGGTGTTTTTCCAGCAGGTTTAATGAGGAAGATCAAAAGGAAAGGTTTAACAATGTGGGGATGTATTTTTGACATTAAAAACATTTGTTAAAATGTTTTTTTTTTTTTCAGATTTTAGAGGCGGTGAAAGTGGACATAATATTAGCAAATGGGTGAACACTCTTTATAGTTCACCCTCCTTCCAACTTATGCAGAAGGGGACGGCAAGGGGACTAGGCTGGATTGCCCTCTCTCCCATACTGCCTTGATTTTTTCAGAATTTTCAGATTTTTGCCTCATATATTTGGCCTTTTAATCATAAAATGTGTGCGTTTTTTGGCAAATCTTTGACTTTTGAAGTCACTAAATAATGAAGTATATTTGAGCTTCAGACTTCATATCCTTCAGAAAATGCATCATAACACAAATCCTGTTATTCTAGCAACTTTCTAAGTCCCTATTTTTTCACCTTTGTTGTCCATTATTGTAGGCTTTGTCCAGATATTTTGTGCTAACAGGTAGAGAGGTATGCTCCCCGTTTTTTTTTTTGTGTTTACTCTAGAGGTATTGGCACTGAACTTGTGGGGTGCTATGATAAAGGTGGAAAAAACAGGAAACATTTTCATCTGTTTGCTTAGGACTGTATGTTGATAATGCATAGTCTGAATAGACCTTTACCTGAGACAGGGGAGATTTTTGAGGTTTTTCAGGAGTCATGACTTGAATGCAACTGGATAATGAATAAATCAAGCCTAAAAACTGGGATATACCACCAAAAATAGATTAATCCTGTGCAGGGTAAGGGTCTATGTTAGATACTCGATGCTTAAATGTTCAAATCTCTAAAGGTCAACCTGTTAAAAGTAGGTATAAGTACCTGTTTAGAGTACTTACATTCCAGCCTGGTTTACCCTGGGGTCTATGTTAGATATTCGAATGCTTGAATGTTCGAATCTCTAAAGATTGACCTTTAGCGATCGAACATTTAAATGTTTAAATTTTAATAAAAAAAAAAAACTAAAGGGTGTAAGCAGGAGGGCAAGCCCCCCTGCACCCCCACACCCCCCGCTACTTAAATATACCAACTTCGAGATCATGCTACAGTGTAGGGAATAGGACATTTTCCATTCCCGCACTGTAGTGCACTGAAGTGCGACCTTCAGAGTTGGTATATTTAAGTAGCGGGGGTTGTGGGGGGGGTACAGGAGGGCTTGCCCCCCTCCCTAAACCCTTTTCTTTTTTTTTTAATTTTATTTTTATTGATATTCGAACATTTAAATGTTTGCTCTCTAAAGGTTGACCTTTAGAGATTCGAACATTTAAGCGTTCGAGTATTTAACATAGACCCTTACCCTGCACAGGATGAATTTATTTTTGGTGCTATATCCCAGTTTTTAGGCTTGATTTATTCATTCATATACATTTCTGGATCTCACTCATCACATGTGATTTCTGAAACTGTCTAGTAAACAGAAAGTCATATTATATGACCAACATACTAGTGGCAAAAATAATTTTAAGAACGAGGATATACATCTTACATCTCCCTTTTTTCAGAAGTAAACACATATGACTTTGTGTGGAAGAATTTTGCAATACAGTTCATTAAAGTCTACAGATTTTAAAATGTCTCTGATAATGTTTCTACATTTTTCTGTCCTTTTTGTCACTCTCTGTTTTTAAATGTGTTTCTAAATTAGATTGCAAATGTGGTATTCACATTTTATGCTAATTAGATGTCCTGATTTTTGACTGGATGTACCTACTTTTCACGAGCCTTTGTAGTTATTTTCACCATCTGCTGGTTGAAGCACATAGTAGGTATGGTAAAAAAGACCTGGGGAGGATAGCTAGAGAAGAGGGAGTGAACTATCCAGGTATTAAAATTTATGAGAGTTGGGAGGACATTGTCTATGCCAATTATGAAGAATGTATTGTTCATGTTACTAAGTCCTTGAGTAGTCGGTAATGTAAAGGGGAGACTTTATTAGGTATAGTCTAAAAAGCATTATGTTTGTTTAGGTATTTCCCATTGGGAGAGAACGGCAAGTGGATAATGAAACTCCATTCTTATTGTGAGACAGTTTTTAGGGAGGAAATGGAAACAGAATTGCTTAAGGACTAAGGCTGAAGTTATAAAGAAAGGTTGGGTAATGTAATATGCTAATTTTTGGTATGCATGCATCCATTTTAATTTTAGTTAAATGAATCATTTAAATAGCAGTACATAGTTTCAAGGAAACTATGTGAAGGTAAATAGGGGCTTTGTATAAAATGTGTCTGTTCTGAAAATAAGGAGTGCAGAGGCAGCAGTCATATACTGACAATAATGAAATATTTATTCCAGAGTGTTTACAGATGGAAATTCTGAATATTTGTCAAGTTAAAAGTGAAGTGTTATATGTTGGAAATGTTTGCCACAGAAGGAAGTGCAAAGTATTAAAAATGTGTTAACTAACAAAGCTGAAGATAATAGGTCCTTGTCTTTTTTATGTTGGTGGAAATTTAAGGAGAAATATTCTGTAGAGACCTTTGAATGCTTAAGTTCGAACAGGTGAGCCTGGCTGTTAAATGTTTTTGGTTAGTGAAGGGGATGATAGGTACAATTGTAGTCAGTGAGTAATATTAATGTGGTTATGAAAGGTTAGAGGATAGTAAGGATGTTAAGGTGAATTGTATTTATATAGGAAGTTATTATTGCAGTAATATGCTTGTTCAGAGGAGAGGTTGCAGCTATGCTGGGCTTCTGTTGGAAGGTTAGCATAGCATAGCTATGCTATGCTGGGCTTCTGTTGGAAGGTTAGAGTTTTGACCCGGGTAATGGGGAGAAACTTTTAAGGTGATTTGACAGGATTAAGGGGTTTTAGTTGTTTAGGATCAGTATATATGTTTTAAGAACAAATGGTTCATGACTTCCTTTCATGTTTTTGAGGCATGGAATCAAAGAGGAAGGAAGTGTCTATGATGTTTGGAACCTGATGTGTCTTGTTTATATGTTTTGGAATTGCCCAAGACAACAACAAGCTTTGGAACAATAATATCTTGGAGTGGGGGCCTATTTTCAGGAAGGGAGGACCAAGGGGACAGGAAGTTTATACTGTTAAGGACTGGGGGTGAGAGCTATAGGTCAGGTGAAAGTCATAAGTTATAGATATTGGTGATGGTGGTTGAGTTAGAAGGATTATGCAGAAGGTAGGAGGGAAGATTAGAACTAAATCATGGGTGGATGCAATTAACTATATTCAGATGCCTGGGTGGGGGTACTACCATCCCAGTTAGAGAGGGAACAAAAAGAAAAAAAAAGTTAAGTGGTTGGAAGTAAAGCAGTATTATCTGTGGAGAAATAAGTGCAGAAGGGCAATGTACTCAGGTGATGAGGTGCATTTTTCTATGAGTATGTGATTTTGAGTCATGATATAATGGACAAGGTTTTGATGATTTTCCTTATGGTATTTTATTTATATCTTCAGTTCAGGTTGTTAACCAAATAAGTAACATGATCCAATAACCTTTTCTCAGCCATGAACCAGGCCACAAGGCAATACCACAAAGCAATGACACATACAGCAATGCAACAAGTATGAATAATGCACAACTGAGGTAAAAGTACATGCCAGAAGAGTATCAGTAATAACAAATGACATTAATGTAATGTTGTATCTTTCGGCTTTTCCCAGTTAGGGGTCGCCACAGCGGAACTCCGGTCCGCTAATGATTGGCAGTAGATTTTTACGTACCGAGTTGCCAGCCCTGATGCACAACCTTCAACGAAGGTACACTCATTCATGCATGTCTCCACACAGAAGATGCTTTAGCTGAGAATCGAACAGGACAACGTCTTACTGTGAGGCGACAACGCTACCGCAGCACCACCACCTCAGCTCAAATGACATTAATGTAATACTGAATATTAAACCAGGCATGGAGTAAATCAGTCAGCAAAATATTTACTTTTTAGTATAATTATAAAGTAAAATAAATATTTATTTACATACGAACTGAATCTGCAAGAAGTAAACAAGTAAAAGGCAAGAAGTAAACATTATACAATATGTTGAAGTTTGTTAAGACTGTGGAATGCTTTCTCTGGCTAGAGGAATATGCTTTAGGAAGTTTGTGAAAGTAATAGTGTTAGCTTACATCTCTGAAGCAGGCACATTTGTTTAACGTAATAAGATATGACCTAAACTTTATTCTGGATGAATGGATTGTTTCAGAGATCTTGATTCCTCAGGTAAATAATTCCATCAAGCAAGAGCTACTTTTGTAAATGCCCTTTTTAGTGGTCATTAGTTTGAAAGGTAATGTGACCAGTTTTATTTGGGTAGTCCTTCTCAGAGCATAAAATTACAGTCTTCAGAATAGTATTATTTTTAATGGTGGACAGTAGCTATTGTTAAGTAGTTTTACAGCTAGGGTGTTCAGTAACATTGAAGGCTGGACTTTTACAGGGAGCCAATTCACTTTGCTATAGTGATACAAAGGATTCTGTTTTCTGTAGTCTTGATGAAGGTAGTGTTATGGATGGAAGCGAGAGAAAAGATTGCTACTGCATGTTCCAATCTTGGTATCAGAACTTTGATTGCTGTGTTTTTTTTTCTAGTTCCCATAATAAGTAAGTTGAAGATTTTGTATGAGTTTTTTTAGCTGGAAGGACGTTATTGATTATTATTTGAGTGTGTGCGGTACATGTTAGTCCATGTCAAGGGTAAGTCCCACTTACCTCTGGGATACAGTGGTAGGGAGAAGTTTTTATATGAAATATAATAAATGCTATATATGATATATATATATATATATATATATATATATATATATATATATATATATATATATATAAATAGATAGATAGATATATCTTGTAAAAGTGAAATATGTTTATATATTTTCTACTTCCGATGTTTTTGTTTGTGTTGAAATGGTTTTATAAAAAATCATCAGTAGGTGAACCTTAGTAATATTTTGGAGTACGGCATAAGCTCAGAGTTCTACAGTGGACCACCCTAACTAGATGTCAGTGTGATAGTGCGTCATGACAAGGTAAGCTAGACAAGTGCATGCAAAATCACTACTAGACTTAAATTGCTTTACCAAACTCTCTTATTAATAAGATATTCTTAATTTACACTTTGAAACTGATTATCAGTCTAGACTCTAGCAGCTTGGCTCAAGGTGACCCTGAGCTTCTAGGTGTTTCTTTTTTCCTGAATTTTGACAACCCCTACCATGGCCAGTCATATACTGTGGTCTACGAGAGTATAAAATATTCCTCTGTTGTCTGAGACTGATTAGCAAGAACAATATACTGCATGTTATCAGGTATGGTCTAGTCTGATAGGGTAAACATATCTTGTATTCACTGGTATAGAAGGGAAATGTAAAATGGTGTAGTAAGAGGTGAATTATTAACTAAAAAAATCTAGGAATTGCTCTAAAACTTCTCATTATCACAAGCTACATTTATATTGAAAATTAAACCATGAAGGTATAGCTGTTAAGATGCTATCCACTAATACTCAAAAATAAATTCTTAAATTAAATGGAATGTTAGATATTTTAAACAGAAATTATTTAAACTACATTTTGGGATCTTCTTTATAAGTGTGAGTAGAGGAATCAGGAAAATTACTAATTAATTTGGGTAGCAGGCTTTGCCCTGAGCCATAGTGAGAAAGTGATTCATGGAGCAAAGCTCTCCAAAAATAAGAACAGATAGAACTAAGCAATAAAAATAAAATATAAATACTCCACCTATCACAGTACAGCATTAGTGTTAGCGTGTTAGTGAGAGCTTTTGCCTACAGTAATACAGACTTCATCAGATAAAAGCTTGCCCATGTTTCATAAGTCCTACATGTGTATACACAAGAAAGCATCTAACCATGTGACTACTGGAGCCAATGAAAACAATACAATCATTTAAATCAACATATACAGTAACTTTAAAACAAATGAAATAATGACTAAAGGCCAAGAACCCTTCTTTCCCTAAGTTAGAACTCTGCTGCCATCTGCTGACATTATTAAAAACATTTTTATCATACTTGTAGGTACCGGTACGTTATATATAACCCAAAACATATCTCTCAACTTTCCCTGATATTCATGGATGTTCCTAGTTTTGAATCAAAATTCTGCTCTTTCCCTTGTAAAATTGTTGACGTTTTTTGAAAAAAGATGGTAAATTATAGTCAGTAGATAATGACAGTTATTACAGTTACAGACTTCTTTCCATAACTCTCAACCTCTTAGCTCAATAACTGTGGATAAAGCCTGACATAATGGGAGACAAAGACTCAAAAATAGGGGCAGATTTTAAATGTTGCTCTTGTAAACTTAAAATATTGCTAGAATAACAGGATTTGTCTAGCATGCTTTTTCCTGAAGGATAAGAGGTCTGAAACTCAACTGTATGCCATTATTTTATGACTTCACTCCTCAGATCATCCCAACAAATTTTCCAGAAAAACACAGATTTTATGAGAAACAGACCAAAAATATGAGGCAAAAATTTGGACATTCTCCAAAATCTAGACAGCTGAGAGGTATGTTTCTTTTATTTCGGGAAATGTGTTTTAATTTGGCTTATCTTATTCTATACATGCTTTAAGTCATAATGCTAGTATTTAAGAACTGTTACTGATTTGAGACCTTTATCCCTGAATAGTTTTTAGGTTTGTCCCTAATTCTAGATATAAGAGGTTAGGATCTATGACCCAAGATATAAATCTATTAAAATAAATATTCCTTATAGCAAAAGTGCATTCTGTGCATGTGTGTGTCTGTATCTATATGTATATGTATATGTGTATATATATATATATATATATATATATATATATATATATATATATATATATATATATATATGGATATACTTTAACAAAATGAAGATCTGAACACTGACATTCATTTTTGTGAGACTGAAAATACTGAAACCTGACATTCCAAGTGTTTACTTACCCTGGGAAAGCTTCGGCATTCGGGTTTGCCAGGTTTTGGTATTTTCTGTCTCGTGAAAATGAACGTCAGTGTTCTGATCTTCGGTTTTAAAGAAGATCCATATATATATATATATATATATATATATATATATATATATATATATTTACAGAAAAGTACAAATATAAGTAGAAAATATACTGTAAGTAGATAAGTATATAAACAGAAAAGTATAAAGCCTGCAGAAAAGTAGCCACTTTCTGAGATGTGGCTGCCTCCCTGGATAGTAAAGCTTGTAGAAAGTAAATAATTTCTAAATCATTGAATGGTGGTGTGGAAGAGGGCAATGTTAAGCTTGATAACAACCCTTTCAAAAGCCTGAGTGAGGTTTATAAAGATTTTCCCTGTTAACTACTCTTTCTCCATTGCAGCAAAACTACTGTTTATGTCTTTATAAATGGCCTAGTAAACACAAAAAAGGAATGTAGCACAGAGCACCAAAATAAAGTAAACGTACTTTATTCAAAGCGTTTTCGCCACTGTTAAAAAACAGTAGCTTCCTCAGACAGTTTAAAATAAAGCATGTTAGTGCTTTATAACAATTCAACACAACATCTAATGACATCATTTCCTTTACAGGTGAGGCTTGTGTTCATACTTAATTAAAGGAACCGCCAGGGTCCAACCATAAAAATGTAATACCTGGCGTTGTAAACTTTAAAAACCACCTATACATGAACAAAACCAAAATAAAAACTAAAACCCCGTCTACTAAGTATAAACAAGTCTTTATGACTATGTTGTAAGGTTTACAACATAAATGAATAATCAGAAAAATAATAAATAGTATAATGAATTGAGCCAAACCTAACTAAATAAACAAATAGTAACATGGTGTCGGTTAGCCCATCATGTCAAAAGAAAGTATATATTTAAAAATTTTAAAAATATATTAAGATTTTTAGACAATGACAAGATAAATAAATATTAATCATTACACCAAAAATCAATAAAAAACATGTTATATTTCAAGTAGCTTACGACCTTGCTATCAAGGTCTAAGGTAACTTTTATATTTTAATATTACCGAAATATTACATGCTTCATTTAAGCCCGGTGGGGCAAAGGCGTTGAGTAACAATTGCCATTCCAACTCTTTTATTTCGAGAAATAAAGGTTGGGGACCACCTCTTATTCCTAAGTGTATCATATCTATACCCATGAAGCAGAAACTATGCCCAGGATTATCAATAACATGCTTAGATAGGGCATTGTCAACTTTCTGCTTTTTTATGGCATAATCATGTTGGTAAACCCTGTCACGTAATCTACGGTCAGTTTTACCAACATAGTATGCCCTGCAGCAATTGCAAAAAGCAATATACACTACGGACCTGGTCTCACAGGAAATTCTATATTTGATAAAGTATTTTACATCTCCGATGGTGAAAGAATTCCCTGCCTTTATTAATCTACATTGGTTGCATGTGCCGCAACTGAAAGTGCCCGTTTGTCTAGATGTTATGTTTTGTGTATCCCAAGTTTGTAGCAGATCCTTGAGGTTTTTACCCCTTTTATATACAAATAAAGGGTAGGTGCCCAAAGCCTCAAGTAAATATGCATTATTTAAAATAAACTGCCAATTTTTTCTAATGATGGAACACACTGAACTAGCATGATTTCCATATGTGAAGATGAACTTAGCCACTTTATCGTTGAAATTTTGTAAGGGCTCGTCAGTGTTACAGGGATGGGCACTATTTAATGAAACATCCAAGAATGGGTCAGCCAAATCAGGGGTCTGTGGGGTATTCAAGTTAACTCCCTCAAGAAGGGGTTTGTAAAACCCTGAAGCCCTTTTTATGGACACTTCGTCGATCAAACTGTCAATCAATTCACACGGGTAACCCCTATTTAAAAACATATTCTTGAGGGTAAAACACTCCTCCTCAAAGGCCATAGATGTGTTACACATACGAGTGGCCCTGACCAGTTGCCCTTTGACAATCGATCTCTTTTGTTTCCATGGGTGACTGCTGGTGAAATGCAGGAAAGCATTACAATAAGTGTGCTTCCTATAAATACTAGAAAAAATACCATTATTGGAAGGATCCTTTCTAAGTTTGACATCCAAATAATCAATTTCGCTAGTAGAAAATTTGTGAGTGAATTTTAAGAAGGTGCAGGACTCATTCATCTCTTCAACCAACTTGGTTGCAGTATCGTGGTCGCCTTGTATAAGGATGAACACATCATCCAAGAACCGGGTGTAAAATTTGTTAACATTTTTAAATGTAGGGTTCTTGAAGAGAACGTTCATTTCCCAATAGGCGACCACTAAGTTGGCTACACTGCCACCGCAGGGTGAGCCCATGGCAATTCCCCTTTTCTGCAAGTAGTAGCAGTTATTAAAGATGAAGAAATTTGAAGATAGAATGATATCCAATAATAAGATGACTACTTCAATTTCATCCCTCAAAGCATTTAGTTGTATTAGAATAAGCTCAACCCATTCCAATGCTTCTTGATGTGGTATAGACGTATATAAGTCAACCACATCGATGGTAAGGAAGTTATTGGAAGGTGAGTAAGGAACATCATTTATAGCTTGAAGGAAAGACCAGGAATCCTTGCAGATTTGTGGTAATAGCTTCAGGTATTTTCCAAGGATATGGTCAACAACTTTAGAGCAAGGGTGGGTGATAGAACTTCTCCCATCAACAAGGGCACGCATGGGTGGGTCCTCTAAGTTCTTATGAATTTTGGGAATCCCAAACATGACAGGGATTTTTGGGAACGAAATATTAATAAAGTTGAACGTATCAATATTTATCCTTCCCTCAATAAACAAATCCCTGAAGTACCCTTTGATATTAGTGTATTGCCCTGATGTTTCATTTAGGGATGACGGTTCGTAAGCAGGAGAATTCAAAACTTTAAACATCCTACCCTGATAGTCATCTTTATCAAGAATGACTAAACCCCCACCCTTGTCTGGTTTCATTACCCTGATGGGTAAGTTCCTTAAGTTATTCAAACTTTTTCTTTGTTCTAGTGTAATGTTACTAGAGTTGCTGAACCATCTATGACCCAAGATATAAATCTATTAAAATAAATATTCCTTATAGCAAAAGTGCATTCTGTGCATGTGTGTGTCTGTATCTATATGTATATGTATATGTGTATATATATATATATATATGGATATACTTTAACAAAATGAAGATCTGAATACTGACATTCATTTTTGTGAGACTGAAAATACTGAAACCTGACATTCCAAGTGTTTACTTACCCTGGGAAAGCTTCGGCATTCGGGTTTGTCAGGTTTTGGTATTTTCTGTCTCGTGAAAATGAATGTCAGTGTTCTGATCTTCGGTTTTAAAGAAGATCCATATATATATATATATATATATATATATATATATATATATATATATATATTTACAGAAAAGTACAAATATAAGTAGAAAATATACTGTAAGTAGATAAGTATATAAACAGAAAAGTATAAAGCCTGCAGAAAAGTAGCCACTTTCTGAGATGTGGCTGCCTCCCTGGATAGTAAAGCTTGTAGAAAGTAAATAATTTCTAAACCATTGAATGGTGGTGTGGAAGAGGGCAATGTTAAGCTTGATAACAACCCTTTCAAAAGCCTGAGTGAGGTTTATAAAGATTTTCCCTGTTAACTACTCTTTCTCCATTGCAGCAAAACTACTGTTTATGTCTTCATAAATGGCAGCAAGTGTGTTGTAGCCACTGTAGAACCCATGGTGTGAATCACTTAGTAAGCATATTTATTAATATGATCAAGGATTTGTTTATACTCTAGTTTTTCAACTATTGCTATGAGAATTGATATGGATCAGAATGTCAAAATTTCTGTGATGGTGTAGGAGTGTTTTTTGAAGGGCGTTAAGGATAATAAGTGACTTCTTAAATCAGGGGGGGCACAACACCAGTGGTGAGAGACAGCTTAAAGGTATGTTTAAGGACTTTGGATTGAGGCTTAGCAGCTATTTTCAGGAAATCAGGGTGAAGGATATTACTGTTTGGGTTGTTTTAGCATCAAGCTTTTCTAATAGTCTGCAGACTACTTTAGAGGAGATATTTTAGAAGTAGAATGTTTGTGTTGTTAGGGGAGACTGCCTGATTTTAGTTGAGTGGTGGAAGTCATGAGGGGTAGACGTGAGGGAGGAGTTGTTTGGGGGTTATTATCACTGTTGGGATTATGAAATGCAGGAGATGTTTGAGTGTGATGAATTGGGATAGTTAGGTGGAGGGAGGGGGAGGAAATAGGGTTGAGAAGTGCATTTCATAATGTTTGCCAAAGTGGAGTTTGTGGAATGGCTGGAGGATTAATTTTGGTTTTGAAGTCGTTTAAGGTTTTAGCATCAAGTTGTTGTTGGAAGATGGTCATTTTTGTTGTTATCAAAATCTTCAGTGTTTTTAATAGCCTTCCAGAAAAGCTTGTGTTGTGTAGTCTCTTGCGTAGTGTGTGTGTGTGTGTGTGTGTGTGTGTGTGTGTGTGTGTGTGTGTGTGTGTGTGTGTGTGTGTGTGTGTGTGTGTGTGCGTGTGTGTGTGTGTGTGTGTGTGTGTGTGTGTGTGTGTGTGTGTGTAAGTAATGTTTCTGCATAGACCAAGCTTCCAGAGCAGAGCCCAATTTTTAGATGCGAGCCAGGTGATAAATAATACTTATAGTATACATGTAATAAACAAAGGGTTGCCAAGTATTCTTTATGATATGCAGGTGAAAAGGTGAAAACAAAAAAAAAATACATATCTCATTAGCGTGAGCAAATGATGAAACAGCAAACTAAAAATAAAGCTCAAACAGAGAGGCCAACATTAAGTTACCTCAAGAATGTAATGTTCAGGCATCAGTACACTGGGATGAATCCATACAAGATAGAGAAGTGTGGGCAAGAGAGTAGTGCATTCTGGGAAACTATTCTAGTAACTTGCCTACCTACCATGGTTGACACTAAAGGTGGATCAATGGACGGGTGCTCATCATATTATATTTTGGGTCATAGCTGTATTCATGGCCAGGTGGTTATAGTATGGGACTACAAATCCTTTGGAATCTTCTATCTCAGTTTTAGTTACTGCCAGCTATGAATATTTATTAGGTGAAGGAAGCTCTGTGATAAAGCATATATTTAACGTATATGAAGTTACAGGTTCAATACCCAGTACTGTGTAATAAGTATAAAATACCAGCTAAGGAATGAAACTGAGACAATCCAGAGTCAGTAATTAAGTAACTCTGAGTGGAGCTATTCAGTGGGTCACAAATATAGATAGCTATACAAGCCCAGAAGCAGGATAATCGCCATAAGGAGCATTATGAGTAATGTCGTTCATGTTCCCCCAAATTAAATAGCAGACAGAAAAAAGGTGGAAGGGGGATGGAAGGCACAATGGGCAGACATAGGATTCTAATGGACATAGTTTTGGTTACAATACCATCCAAAGCATGCATATCCTCTGCAATACCAGCATGAGGTTTTGGCATTTAGGAAGGTAACTTTACATTTAAGACATAGTTCAAGCTAATTGGGCAGTATAGTAGGGAAAAGTGTTTTTTAAAGGCCATAGTGGTTGGAATTCCAGCTATAGGACCAAGAAAAGCAGAAGTAGCTCTGAATCAGAAACGGGTAAGTGGCTATTACTACATGTATAGATAAACATCCATGGGGTTGGATGCATGTCCATGAGGATGGATGCATGCCCATGGGGTCAGATAGATGTCCATGAGGATGGATGCATGCCCATGGGGTCAGATAGATGTCCATGAGGATGGATGCATGATAATGGGGTCAGATTCATGACCATGAGGATAGATGCATGCATGAGGTCAGATGTATGTCCAAGAGGATGGACACAGGTCCATGGGTTGCATAATTGCCTGTGCAGCATTTGAGGCACCATAGTTCAGCACCTATTTGCATTTGGCAGCAGCTGCCCAGCTATTGTGGGAGGTAAACTACCAGTGAGAATCAGATGCCTTTACAAGAGTATGTAGTAAGTTAGGGTTAACTTTGGCAGCAGAAAATGCAGTGGACCACTATATGGGAATTCATTCCAGGGGTGGATATTGATAACATGGTAAGAATATGCCACTTGAAAAAATGCCATACTAATTAGAATACTGATTCTTATTAAGGTTACTTTAAAAAATTATAATGAATGATGATCTGACTAAATTCTGCATGCATGGTGATTCCAGGGGGCAGATCATTCAGTTAATTTATTTGGAGGTTAGAAGCAAAGGGGGCAGATGATACAAATGTACTGCTGGATTAGTGCTACAAAGGATAAGAGGATGGATTTAGAGGTGCGGCTCACTTTTAGACATGAATCCAAAGGGGACCATAGTATGGCAGAAGGTCATCCCAAAATTGAAAATCATGGGTTTGGAGGACTACTTTAAAAGAAATCTCAGAAGCACATGGCCTTTAAAAATCAGCCACAAAGATTGGATAGTTTGTCAACTAGAACAAGACTTTCCCCAGTAATGGTAGGTCTGAAATTATGGGGGGACACATGCTGGCTTGCATTGTCAGACTCTTGGACTATCTGAATACATCAGCTCAAAGCTTATGTGTTATTTTTGGCTGAAGCAGGGGTATCCTGGAGTAAGGGTGCCCTAAACCTGGAAGTGGTTATTTGGTTTTCATGAGTCACTGAGGAGGGCTGACACCAAAAATTGTCCTGTCTGGGGGGTATGCTGAAGGGAGTATGAGTCAGCACCCTGTTTTGGCAGATAAGTGACAGCTCATTGACCTTACACTGTCCAGGAGGGTATGACAGGTCTTATGACAGATATGTACTAGTGAGTATGAAACCTTGTTATTTTAAATTGATTTCTTGTTAAGTGCATCACTGGACAATCAGAATCTCAGAGGTGGTAAAACCCAGCCAGGTAGCAAGTGAACCCAGTGGTGTGAGGGTACAAAGATGTCAGGGTTTCCTAGGATGGTATAGAAAGATGGCTATAGAAAAGAAGGTGGACATGGAGACATAGATTCAAAAGGTAGTCTTAAAGCTCCCATAATTACCAGATGGGAAGTTACCAACCTCATTAAATAACTACATAAGAGTTAGGGAGAACCAGCATTGGAGTCAAGATTGGTCCTTCTATTTTCCCTATTTTGTATATGGGGTCAGGATGTCACATCAGCAGTGGCCATCACCTAGAGCCACACACCGGGTGCTAGTCCATCAGGGTTAAATGCATGTGCCATCACTGAGGGAAATGAGCAATACAACATCAATGAATAATGGTTAAGGAAGGTAGTTGAACACCCTGGTTTTCTGCTTTGACCATACGCACCATTCTTATCTAATATTGGGGCAGCAATACAGACTGAGAAGGTAGGACATCATTAGAAAAGATAGTTAGCTGGGGTGCTAGAAGTCAGTGGCTTATAAAGCATTAATGTTTTCTCGTTCTAGCTTTTACTTTGTCACTGGAATGTGGTTGGTTTGTAGAGAACGTCCATGTCAAAAGACTATTAGGAAGGTTATACCAGATAGGAGAGAGGTTTGGTCACTTATACAGTTGGATTTCAGTAATGAAATGATA
This sequence comes from Protopterus annectens, assembly GCF_019279795.1. Lineage (NCBI taxonomy): Eukaryota > Metazoa > Chordata > Ceratodontiformes > Protopteridae > Protopterus > Protopterus annectens. Next base: position 178,194,894 of record NC_056745.1, on the reverse strand, counting down.
CTAAGCAATTACTTAACTATGGCGCATCAAACGTGCTGCTGGGGCTAAAACTTTTTTGCAACTTCAGGGTGGGGGATGACTCAAGGCAGGTGCTTATATAAGCTTTCGAAAGGGGCATATGCAGAGATCTCATGACCAAGAAATAGGGCCAGCACCAGTGGAAGTTGTAATTTACATATTTTTTGGCAACTTCCACTGGTGCTGGCCCTATTTCTTGTTTTTGTTCTGGTTCTTTGGGCCTTGGCACTTGCTGTACCTGTGAGGAGTCTGGTCTGCATGAAAGAGATAAACCATAGGCAAGTTGATGTGGTCAGAGGCTGCACAGAGGTTGAAATGGAAAGGGCGAGGCACAGGTTAAATAATATGGACAAAGAACAAAGCCTATGCAGATGTATTTGTAGCACACCCACATATAAAATTAAGTGCATCCAGTTGTACTACAAGGACGGAGTCCTTTTGTTTTGAACATGGAAATGTAACTATATGCTGATCACTTTGGGGTGGTATTTAATGTAGAGTTATACCTCCACCCTAACAGACATGCAAGGAGTAAAGGGGGGTTTGCATCCCCCACACCTTTTTGTGGAAACAGGAAAGGCAAAGAAAGACTGTTAATCTGGAGGTGGATATGGAGCAGTCATGTCCTCACTAAGGCTGGGATTGTCCTTGAGGACATATGGATCTCTTGAGTCAGCATCCCTTTGAAGAGTGTAAGGCAGCCCACAAAGCACTGACACTCACTAGAAATTTTGGAAATTTCATACAGTTTTGATGCTTACTGGAAATTGTGTAAAAATTTGTGATAAGGGAAATAGAGCCAGATACTGCTATGCAATCCATCTTAGTTAGGGAAATGTGGAATGCCTCCTTGGCATCTCATGTGAAATATTGACTTAGCTGATTCATTTAGTGAATATTAATTGGCCTTATTGGCTGCGGACATTTACATTCCACCATGTCTGTGAGTTGTGTTGTATTATTGAATATGCCATTATAGAATGTGGAATAATAAAGATCAGTATGTCATTTGCTATGTTGATTTGAAATAAAACTTAAAGGTATATCATTCAAATATTTGCAGAAGTGGAAGATATATCAGAGCAATATACTCTCCCAGACAAATTTTTGTGAAAGATCTCTTGCTACAATAAAAAAGCAAGTAGGATTGAGCAGAAAGTATGTTATTCCTCATTGTTTGCAGAATAAAGGCAGAAGGGCAGGCTTCTAGCATGCAGCTTCGTGATTCATTATGTGCTTCTCAGTTTCCAGCTACTTTTAGACATACACATAGTATGCTTTAAACAAAATGTCACAGTTGCTTTGCTCTTTAGATGATGCCATCTAAAACTTTTTGAATGCTGCTTAACTTTTACATGAAAAATTAATTTTATACAGTTAACATGCAGAGCTCACAAAAAATGTATTGAATTTCACAACTAGCATTCTTGCATTTTCCTTAAAATGAGTGGTATGGATTAAGGAACCATATTATTAGGAGATCTGATCCCACAAATGGAACACAGGAATCTTTAACTGGTCATGGCTGTGCCACAGATATGGATCTGCAAGTGGTAATGCAAGTTTTGACAAAGTTTTAAATGTTAAAGTCTTAGGTGTGTGGAAAAAATTGCAGCTGTATTTTCTTATGGTTTAGTAGTCACACTGATCTGTGTTCCAGTGAAGATGCCAGACTCATGTTGTGAGTGTTGTTGGATTTACCACAGCTATACTGCTCTGTATGTCAAATATGTGGTTATGTTTTTGCATGTGATATGCCTAGCATTGTATATTATGTCATTAGAAGTAAAGACTGATGTTTCTTATAGTGAAGCCAAGAACACTGTCCAGTTGTCCTCAATAACATCACAGGATGCCTCCTGAATAGTCTGAAATGCGACTTATTAGGACTCTAGAGCCATTATTTAACTATAGTCATTAAACAGACCTTGTGCCACATGAATGGAGGACTGCGACGGTCATCCCACTTCATAAAGGAGGACCTTCAACAGATCCTGTAAACTACAGACCCATTAGTCTGGCTAGTCTTATTTGCAAAGCCATGGAAATAATTACTGTGGAAATTATCACCAAGGATATAGGAGACCTCCAGACACTTGATTCATCCCAATTTAGCTTTGTCAAAGGAAGGTCATGCTTACTGAATCTGGTGGACTTCTTTGAAAAGGTTACTAAGGCAATGGATGGGGGGAAAATTATGCATACTGCCTACCTAGATATGGCTAAAGCATTTGATACAATAACTCACTCGGGCATTGTCAACAAACTTATGGAAATAGGTATAAACCCATTTACAGCATGCTGGATAACTAGCTGGCTCACTGATATGATCCAGGAGAATAGAATTGGTGAGGCCACCTGCACAAAGAGGCTGGTCACCAGTGGAGTCCTCCAGGGCTCTGTTAGGGTCACTCTTGGATTCTATATAAATCAAAGGCCTCTGGCTAGCCAAGTTCTCACATTCTTGCAAACTGGGAGCAATCACTGAATCCCCCTAAGATGAGAACACCCATGAAAGGTCTGACTCAGGCAAATGCTTGTTGCCAAATCTATGGCTTAGAACTCAATACCAAGAAATGCCTTATGGCACCATTTTGGAAGTCTGCTACCCTGAGTAACTATGTCATCAATAAAACACCCCTAAAAGATGATTCATTAGTCAAGGATCTGGGAACTCATGTAGATAGTAATTTAGCCTTCGAACAATATGTGTCCAATGTAGTAAGAAAATCCTTCTGTGCTGCTCAACTTATAAGCAAGGGCATGGCATCTGGGTCCAGAGAGGTCAACAAAGCACTGTACTTAGCCCTAATCAGGCCCATCATATAATATAATGCCCCTTTCTGTATTAACCTGACCAGACACATGCAGCAAATGGAACATCCACAAAGGTTCCTTAAAAAAAGAATACAGGGAGTTAGCATAATGTCCTCTACTGATCACCTGAAAGCCTTGTCTCTTTACTCGGCATCATACAGACTTCTGAGAGGTGATCTTTGCTTGGCATACAAGGCATACCTGGACCCTGTTTTGATGAACATTTTGCACATCCGCAAAGCAAACAGCATCAGAACTAAAATATTAAAAGTCCTAAATTTGCTTGTGACATAAATAGGACAGGACAGAGAGACAGATATGTTTGTCAAAGAATTCCCATTCAATGGAACATGCTCCCCATCCATGTGAAGTAGAGTTCATCCCTATCCCTATTTAAGTGCAACCTAGGCCAATGAATGGGTAATCAGAAATTCACCCCTGGTGTGGCGCCTATGTTTCTGATGGATACAGGCAGTCAGTAAACCACCCCCTATATAAATCAAATTTGTGGGTCACATTTGGGTTGCATGGCTAGGTTTATAAGGGCCCTAGAAAGTTGTGGTTAGCCTAGTGTATACCTATGAACCTATGAATTCATCATCATGCATCTTACTAAATAATCCTAAACTAAATCGCTATTTGAGATAAAAAGAAAGAAATAAAAAACATTGATTTTGAATTCTATGTGTGTGTGTGTGGGGGGGGGTAGGGGGGACTGTGCAGCAACACTTAAGCTAACTAAATTTACTATTGACTCACAGACTATTCCACTTTAGAGTGATGGGGATACTTAGTTTTACCGGAAAACAAAGCATTACTTTTACTTCTAGGTAGTTTGTGTTCATAGTTAGAATATATAGTTAATAAGGGTATAGGGATGCAGCTTTCCACAATAATGGGGGATGGGGCAATGTGTTCCTGCAAAAACAACTTGGTAAGTGTTTTATTGTTATAGCTAGTAACCTATTTTGAACTGATATGCAATAATACTCATATTTTTTTCAAATACATTTAAATGAAATGCTGTAGTTTTAAATTCAATTTTTGAAAAATTTGACAGAATGAGCTTTGTTGATAATGTTTAAATATGTCACTTACTCAGAATCAAGCTGGTGAAGGGGACACTGAGTTATGTAACAAGAATTTGGATTTATTTTTATTTTCCCAGGTTCTGGGCATGGGCTCACCCAGTTCTCAGCGCAAACTACAGCAATGCAGCTGAGATCATACTGTGACCTGACCGTACTGTAAGCTGTGCTGCATGCCCAAAAGCTTCTTTATTGCAATTATTCAACTTGGACTGTTGTGTGTGGTGTTCATTCATTCACAGCTGTATACTGTGTGCACAGTGTTAACTATTCATCAAGGTAATATAACCTGTTCTGTCTGTGCATATCATATGACCTGCAGTCCCATCAAGTCACTTCAAATACTTTGCCTTTTGCACATTTACCCTCTCATGTGGCTGCATTGTGAAGAAGGTAGTAGACCAATGTGTGCAGAGACACACACACACACACACACACACACACACACACACACACACACACACACACACACACACACACATGTTAATTAGCATTCAGAATGCATACAACCAGGGAGTAATAAATTGTGTAACAATGTGTTTGTTAGTTACTCTAAAATTATCCTAAATATGATCAAGCAATGTCTGATTTTGTCAACAATTTTTAAACTCCTGAATAAAGAGAACACAAGAATAATTTAGAAAAGGTAAAGACCCTTGATTTTGTTGAAATAGTAAGATGTCCCAGTGCAGATTAAATCATAGCTGTAATAATTATTTTCTATTGATTTTCAATAGTATTGTTTCCCATCTAATTCTTTTAGACTTTGTTAAAGGACAAATGACTCAGAACCTGCATACTAAAGGAAAGGAACAATGGATTATTACGTCTCTGTAAAGTCTTTTCATTTATCTAGCTGGAAGCTAAGATTAATGAAGTGGGTCTCTGAAAATGCTGTAGACGTTAATGTCAGATGATGGCTTCAGATTACATTAAAATAAGAAATTCTTTCATCCCATGTCTGTGTGGAAAAGATAATATCCTTGTATTTTAGGAGTTTCTCCAGTCTCACATTTTAACAACTTCTAACTTTTTGGAGGTGAGAAGCTTTATTATAAGCATTACTTCTTACTCTTGCTATCAACTTCTGACTCACGCAGAGACTGATACAAAGTTGTAAAAGTGTTATTATGTATCTGGGTTTAATAACTTTCAGCTTCTTTTCAGAATAACCCAGGAGGCACAGTGACCTGTACTTATGCCAAAAGAGCTATTAAAGATTTTAAAGTCAAACTCAACGTTTCTCCATGGCTTTCTGCTCCAGATACCATATAAAATAATGCATTTACCATTAGCATTAGTATTAGTTCTTTTTCGTGTTTTTTTTTTTGTGTGTGAATGGGCCCACAAATTCCTTGAATTTTACTTCTGCTTTGTGAAGAAAAAAAGATTATATTGCATGCCTGTTTATGTATTGACTGTTATGTGCTGTACGGAATAGATCTTGTGAGTTAAAAATATATAGCACTAAAGGTCTGAAACTCCGCAGCTGTGAAAACAACAGAAAGTTAAGCTCAGTATTTTTCCATGGCTTCCTGCATCAGTCACCACATTAAATATTGCATATACTATATCAACTTTATCAAATTTTATTTCAACATCCTTGATGTGAACAATCGAGCAAATACCTTGAACATTATTCCTAGAGTTTTTTGACTGTTATACAGGGGTAAATTCACAAAATGGAATATCATTGGTTGAAACTGTTTCTTAACCTCATTCAGTTGTTTAGTAAGTTATGGTAGAAGGAGTGGCAGTTATATTTAAAGTAAAATCAGGACAAATTAGCAAGTCAAAAATGAAATGGCAGCTGTTTTATTTTGGCAACAAGCAGCAGAACTCATACTACCCTTTCTCAAAATACTCAATCACTGAAAAAGTGTCTACCACTGAAATTTTTCAGGTGTTTCTGCACAATCTAAATTTAACTCAAACCTGTTATTCATATATATAGCGGCCACAGTGGTGCAGCAGTTAGCATTGCCACCTCACAGCAAGAGGTTCTCTGGTTCGATCCTCGGCTGGGGTGCCTTCTGTGCGGAGTCTGCATGTCCTCCCTGTGGTCGCGTGGGTTTCCTCCGGGTGCTCCAGTTTCTTCCCACATCCCAAAGACATGCTGTAGGTGGATTGGACATTCTCAATTGGCCCTAGGTTTGAGTGTGTGTGTGTGCCTTTTGTGGAAGGTTGGGTGCCAGGCTGGCAACTCGACACTAAAACTCCACTGTCAATCATGAGTGGAGAGGTGATCAGCTGTGGCGACCCCTAACTGGGAAAAGCCGAAAGAAGAAGATATATAATATGTGTGTGTGAGTTACCCTTTAACAGCTGAAATTATTTTATATTTCTCACTGAGCCGTTTTCAATTCTCTGAACAAAAATGTTCTTTCGGTTCTAGTCAGATAAGTTAATGAGTTCATATAAAGACAACATTTATTATCATCTCCAAAATAAACATTATTATAGCATGGCTAGTGAAAATCATAAACTCTGATGGGATAACCCTCCCATCTATCATTCCTGAGGTGTTCACAGAAGATGATTTGAACTACAGTCCTAATGAATTACTGATGTTTAGTGAATAAATTAAAACTAACAGCCACCACACTTGTTTTGTCAGCTTAAAGGGAAGTAATAAATGATCTTTGGCATAATTTGTCTGACTGCAAAAAGTTAACCACTAGGCTTTAGCAATGAAAGAAAAATGGCTTACCGGTCCCCCATACATAATGCACAATGACATACTGGACCAGTCTTACAGAATATAGTAAGAAAATGTAACTCTATAGGTGTTAGCTGTTGTTATAGGAGCTAGATGCATCTCAGTGCTTTTGGATGGATAAACAGACGGACAGATGGATGGATGGATGGATGGATGGATGGATGGATGGATGGCTGGATGAAATATTTCAGTTTAGAGAATTTAAAATATGTGTATATACTTTGTAGGAACAAGTACTTAGTCATATCTGCAGCTGTCATTCTTTTTACTGTTTGTAGCGACATGGGTCACTAATAACTACTCTGAAAGAAGAAAGAACTAAATATCACTGAATATTCTGTATGTCTGCCGTTTACCTTAGTCAAATACTGTCTCTTTCAAACAGGTACTGTTTTTCAAGTTGTCAGAACTTAAGTGAGTAGATAAGCCTTTGTTTAAAAAGAAGTCTATTTGGTCAGTAGTAAATTACTAAAAATGCACCAAGATTCTGTTTAGAACTTGACATATTTATATTGTATCACGAATAAACTATATTCATATAATAATGCCTAGTGTTTTATCTTTTAAAAACCTTAGTTGTGAGGTATACAAAGATGCAAAGTCCCATATAAACCCTAGGCAGATAGACAGACATACTAGATGAGATAGAGATTAAGAGGAAGAAAAACAGATATACAATGAAGATATATTAATAAATATGTGAATAGATAGGCAGACAGACAGACATACAGACAGATAAATAGAAAGATAGACAGACAGATTGATAATAGATAGATACCCCATCATCTGAAATACTGCATTACCAAAAACTATCTACTACTAAATTTTTACATTGATAAATAGGGAAAAATAGGTAAAGACCTATGTTGCTGTACAGGTACTTAAAATTAAATCTAGACATGAAATATATGAAATAATTAACAAGAGAAAACCATTCTATAAAAAATATGTAGTGTTTTGAGTATGAATTCTAACCTCATTTACTGAGATAAAAGTTTTATGTGGGTCATCACAGACATGAGTAAACAGTGTAAAACACTCATACACGGACATGTGCATGCAAACACACGAAACACGCATGCACACGCATGAACAAACATGCACACAGACAGACACACGCACACACACACACACACACACACACACACACACACACACACACACACACACACACACACACACACACACACACACACACACGCAGAGGCTGTAACCTGAAATGTTAATTTGTCCCCGTATGTGGATGCCCAGACACATCTATCGATCTATCTGTATCTATCTATCTAAAGGAGTCATTCATTCAACAGACAGTAAGGCAGCCTTTCATTTAAATGACAATTCATATTGCCAAAAAAAAAAACAAAAAACAGTACAACTTTTCAACAATCATTGAGTTGGTATATATAATTTGCAGGGGCAATGTTTTTTATTTTTTTTTCTGTTCTTTCCTTTTCATTGTATTGATTTTTGATCAGATATGATTGATATTCTGGTATCTGAACTTAGTTGTGTATGATATTATGTCATAGACCCATATACTTGAAAAGCAGAAATGTTGGGATGTTATTAAGCATGTACTAAGAAGCAACCTTGACGCATGCACACCTTAAAAAAACCCACAAAAAACATAATTTTTTGCAAGGGGGGGGTAAGCCCACATGCATCTCTCTCACACACACACACACACACACACACACACACACACACACACACACACACACACACACACACACACACACACAAACATAAAACTTACATGTTTAGCATTTGCCCAAAACAGTTTGACAAAACTATTATCAAAACGGCACCTTGCTGAGTCAGAATAAGATGTATAATATGGGGACATCTGATTTGAATGTATTTATTTTATTTTAATTGACACTCAAGTAGGGGGACTGGGCAGTAAAAAATCTACTTCAGGCATGGCAAAAGTACAAAATGTAATAGAAAATGGCATCACAAGTTATTATTGCCAAAACACGATTGACCACAGATTAAATCAGTTAAAATGGTGCTTCCCAAACAGCGGTAAGAAGACTGAATTAAAAATGAGCACTTCTTGTAGTTGCGAGTGCTGTTAATCTTAACAGTAATCAGTCTGGATGTATGCCTGTTATAAAGTGAATGAATGACTCTGAACCATGGCAAAGCTTACCAAATCTATTACTGAAGTGATACTTTGCTGAATCACTTCAAAGTAACATAAGATCAGCAATTCATGCAGGTTTTTCAAGGGGATCAACCGTCCTGCACCCATCATCTCATCTCCTCCACACCAGTCCAGTTAGTAATTACATCTCTGAGGTGACATGACCTCAGGTAAGAAGAAATTCTCTTCTCTGAAGAATTTGTTCTTCCCTGAGGTTGTGTGGCCTCAGTACTACAATAGGGATGTGAGGGTGCAGTATGTATCCCTCAATCGTTTGGTGCCAGAATTAAGGACAAAGCCAAAAAATAATCAGGAACAAAGACTTCAAATCAGGAACAGCTTTCAGTACTTGTATATTAATTTAGAAAGTTGACAGAATTTAAAAAATGTGAATTAACATGTATTTTCTGAAGTAAAATGAGTCTCTAACAATAATTTCCATCATTATTATTTATTGTCATTTATTGGTGATATTTTTGTTGACATGGGATGGTAGAGTGGTACAGTGACGATCATTTTCAACTAACAGTAAGAGGTTATCTAGCTTTTTTCTCTTCTGTGATGCCTTCTGAATGGAGTCTACATGCCCTTCCAGTGTTATTGTGGATTTCTTGGGATAGCCTGATTTCCCTCCACATCTCAAACACATGCATTAGGCAGACTGGTGGCTTGAAATTATCCATACGTGTGCACGTGTGCGTGAGTGTGCTTGTGTGTGCGTGTGTGTGTGAAATGGATGAAAATGTGTTGGCAATTTGCTTCCATTCTGTTCTTACCCAGAAATTTCTGAATGGTGGAAGCTGTTCATGGTATCACTATAGAAGTCATCTGTGACTACAGCTTTGGACAAGTGCTGTCCAGGGGAATATGCCAGTGCTGTCCTCTTTCTCCCCTGATATTTGCATTTTAGTTAGACCTCCTTGCACCGATGATCAGAAATTCAAATATTTAACATCAAGCCTGGGATTTTTCACCAGCAAAGGGTACATTATCTACAAATGATATTTTGATAGCAATGATTTTTGATTTCCTGAACGGTTTTGGAAAAGTGTTTGTTTACACCAACATTGTATCTACAACCAAGGCTTTATCAATAAATTACACACCAAGAGAAGAGATTAAGATGATGGTTCACTTCTGTGGAGTCAGAAAAACCCTAATGCTTTTGGGGGTCTAGCCTACAGAAAATGTAGAACAGTATGTCAGTGTTACATATGAAGAAATAATGGACAAAAAAAATATTTCAGAAGTGATGAACACTAGCATAGCAAGGGGGCATGTGCGATGGTGCAACTAGTTAGAAGGGCACAATCTGAATGCTGTTCCTGCTTTCTTTCTGTACTGGCATTTCAGAAATGTTGCTATAGAAAACAGCTTTTTTGTGCTGTTGGTAGGGAGGGGTGTGCCTGGAAGAGGGTCTGCTTCGGCAGTCTAGCACAACATGTTTGTTTTCTGTTTTTGCTCTTCATTATGAGCAAGGAGGTGGACTGCTGTTTCAGGGACTAGCAGGGCACTGAGTGAGCCAGCTATGCCTCTGATTGTCCACATTGTGATAAAGACTGTATCTGGTGTATATTCACACTGACATTTGAATTGGTAGGGCTACGATTGTGTGAATTACCAGGTAGTGTGCAACACACAGGGGGTTGATAACCAATGTGACTGCACAGCATCCTAGCAGTGTCTATGATTCACACGACAGGCATACAAATCATCTTTTATAGCTGTCTCCTGCAAGTTGAAATCCAATATGACCAATGCCTAGCTGTTACATGCAGGGACTGTGTAATCAAACATGTATACAGACTTATAGGGTATGTACAGATTTGACATACTCATGTTTCCTAATGTCTTTCTGGTGATGCAGGATACCCACTTGCCCAGTGGAACCCACACATCACTGAAGAGCATTATAAGACTGCCTATGCCTGAACCAGAAATACATTTGAGTTTGCATTCAGGCTCATGAAAGTCCAGTTTTACTACCTATATATTGTGATCTTGCAGAAGCATACAGGCCAGCCATTCATCAGAGGAACCTCTGGAGGTGACTGTAACACTGACACCATGTTGACATCACCCACTAGCTATGATGAGTCCAGGGGCCAGTGAAACGCATTTGCACCAGCCCCCAGATGCCAATGGACACACTACATGGCAGCACAGGCAAAGCAGTGACATCTAGTCCAGTTTCATGGGCTATGATGAACCTGTAGTGACACTGCAGTGTTACACAGAACAAACATGAAGCATGTAGTTGTATACAAAAACTAAGCTTGGCCATAATTAGAGTCACTGTCTACATCAAACATTGCCACATACACTGCACCAAAGTGACAGTGGAGTAGGTCATGATGGTCAGTATGTGCACAAGAGCTAAGGGACATAATGACAAGTGGTGTCAATAAAACCTGAGTGGGGGAGGCATGTCAATGGAGGTGGAGATGGGGGTATCATGATGAGGGATGCCCAGTGGCAATATTCTCCTGTGAATGGGGGGAGCTTCAACTACATCACCATGATCTTGTGCCACTGTGTAGGCTTTGTCTAGCAGAATTATAAACCCTTGTGACAGAGATAGTGTGGTGTTGTGGGAATGTGACACAGATAGAGTCTGCCAGTTAGGTGTCCTGCGCTGTGAGGCTTACAGTCACTGCCACCAAGAATGAAAGGTATCAGAGTGTTGGAATCATTCTGGACTCCATGACCCCCCGATACATAAGCAGCACTGGATGGCATCCATAAAAATGGCATGTAACAAACTCATCAGGAGCATGGTGGTCTGAGTAGCTGAATACTATACCTGTATCACAGTCTGCACAGCTGCTGATTGAGGCTTAATGCTTTTCTGCATATCAAAGTTCAGCTGTGATATGTGATGGCATTGGGAACCCCTCCCTAGGTTTTTTATATATATATATATATATATATATATATATATATATATATATATATATATATACCTACACGAGGTGCAATGCAATCTTAATTTGCTGCATTCATGAAGGCATATTGCTGGATGTTGCACCTTCATCCTGTATAATGGGTGAAGGACCACCCAGGATGGAACCAGAAAATGTAACTGTCTGATCTGAGCATGACTTGGTATATGACTTGGTATCATGTGATCCCATACAGATACTGATATCAGCTTGTTGTTCTACCCCCACCCTTAACAGGTTTCACAACTGTAGCGGCCTTGTCTGTGGATACATAATACAAGTCATGCAGTGAATATGAATATCCATACCAAATATGAGGCCTTGTGGTAGTCATCCAAATGATGATCATGCAAAGTCAGATACACAACAGATGATACCTTTGCTGTCATTCATTATTTGTTATGCATGCAGTGGTAGATGACTCCACAGATCTTGTTGTTTTTGCATCTACTGTGCATACATTTACTGTTGTCCCACCTTGTCAATTGTCAGTGACACACATCCAACATTGTTGTACTATGTGATTCTGCCAGTCTACTTTGGTAATGTTATAAAACATTTCCTACACTTGATCCCCAATAGACTGATCAGCACTCCTGCTCCCCAACAGGTGATGCTGATACATCCTGAGTGTGGATAGCAGCCATCATTCTCAGGTCTATATTATAACGTCGAACTAAAACAAGTTTGAACATTGTAATATTGAACCCTAAAGTCCAAAAGTGGAACATAGCGAAGCCATGGCACATCGACTTTTTTCCCAGGGAAAAAAAAAATTGGTGGGCCATTTTCAGGGCTTTGCCATTTCCTACACTGTGGTGCAATCTCTGAGTTGGTATATTTAAGTAGGGGGGTGTGGGGGGCACAGCTCCCCACATTGGGGGATGTGGGGGAGAAGCCACCCACTTCATTTTAGGTTTAAGGTTACGTTTTTTTTTTTGTCACGGAACAGCAATTATTTTTCCCTGTGAAAAAAATCACTGTTCTGTGCTTTCAGTTTTGTTGGGTTTTGAACATAACAGTTCGAGATAACAACAATCGGACTTTTGTAAGTTTGACATTGTGATATAGACCCATCATTCTCATCTAGGCTAAAGTTGGCTGACCTCTACCATCCACCCCATTCTGAAGTCATAATGACACCTCCTAAAACAGGAAACAGATGTCGGCAGAGGACACTAAACTAGTAATGACATATATTAGAGCTACACAGTTATGCATCAGCTGGAATGCAAAAGGGAACACAGTAGCTACTAAGAAAGGAGACTTACATAAAAAACATGAAATTATAACAACACAGTAACAGAAACACTAAAACAACTTCATTGGTGTAATATATTGGTCTTAACAGAGCTTCTAGGGTTCAAAAACATCTTAAAACAAACAATCATGTACAGATTAAGACAGTGAGTAATTAACCAATTTAAATTAGATAATTAAAACAATCAGTTAAACAAATCAAATCAATGCCTTCCAATTAAAATTAACATTGAGGCCCTTAGGTGTCAAAGCCTGCAGTTTACTTATTAATACTGTATCTTTCTTTTCCAAAAGCCTTTTAATGTTAGTTATGCTAATGCACTGACATAATATTGCGGCAGTCAGGTCATCAGCTAAACCAGTATGAATGCCATTAAAATGAATGGCAAGAGGACTGTGGCTATCCTTTTTAATGTCAACCATGAGATGCTTCTGTACTCTTTTCTTAAATTTCTTTCTAACCTTTCCCATGTAAGTCAAATTAGAAGTCATCTTAGAGCATAAACAGCCCTCTTTGAGTTACAATTGAAATTGCCCACAGTTCTTACCATTAATTTAATTTAATTAATAGAAAACTTACAAATACTGCAATTGTCAGAGCAGTATGCCTGTATTTGTCAATGTGTACTGGATAATCTGAAATATTTATCTCTCTTGTAAGAAAATAATGGCATTGTGGAAAATAACTCTTTCTAATAGTCTTTTTCCAAGAAGCTAAAATAAATCATACTCCAAAACAAAAAATATTGTAAATCTGTCATGCAATGTTTTTTTTTTCATTCACTAAATTGTTACAATTACTGTGTTTCTTAACTTGAAACTTGTCCATAATATAAACTTTCAAATAAGCTTGTCTCCAAAGTATAACCTTTAGATATAAAAATATAGATGCAAAAGTAAATGTTTCTTCCATACAATCTTGCCTTTTGGTATATAAGTGTCTAGCTCTACACAATTATATAAATGGAAGAGACTTTAAATTATGATATGGATAGAACCTAGTGTCATATAAAAATGGATTTGAGCTACATGGATTTATAAATAAATTTGTACTAATATTCTTTCCACATTTTGCATAAAAAAATATTCAAAAAATTAAGATCTTCGCCACTGAAATCATAATTATACTGCAAACCAGATCTATGTTTATGCATGCTACTTACAGAATTCTGACAATTGATGATACGGTGGGTACCCCCCCTTTCAAATGAAAAGAATATCACCAATGAAAGAATAATAATAGTAATAATAATAATAATAATAATAATAATAATAATTATGTGTAAAAAATAATTGTATATATACCGTAATTCAAATAGTCCCAGAATTAAATAAACATAAAATCCCAGGGACGAAGGGGGCACATATTGCAGTACTCTTCAATTATATGAATAAACAATTTTCAGAAACAAAAAAGTGCTTTTCAAACAAAAGTCATTTAATTGTAATATTACATGTCAAAAATGTAGAATAGTTTCAAAACTATTAAAATGACAAATACTTGTGAATAGAATAACTACCACAATAGTAATAAAAATATTATTTTTATACCAGTAAAACAAAATTTGTTAGTCAATATATTTTCATCATTAATATATGTTTGTAAATATAAATGTGTGAGTAAATACTACACGTCCTCGAAAACTATCACATCCTCTAAGGTCTACTAGAGGGGTGGAAAACCAAAGGTGTTTGCCCTTCTACATCAATTGTATATATATCCGCAAAAAATCCATCTCCAATGACGATGTGAAAATAAATTATTATCCAGAATAGAGAGAGAAAAAAAGATGAGAAGAGAGAGAGAGAGAGAGAGAGAGATGATTGATATAGGTACAAGTATCAAGAGATGTAGAGATACAGGTGTGTGTGCGTGTCTGGGGGGGGTCTGTTTTTTCCATGTAAATCAATTTGGCATTTGCATTTGTTCAACAGCTGTAATGCTGACCACGTTTGATTAACAAAAAAAAAAAAAAAAACAAAAAAAAAATAAATAAATAAAACAGATGGCTGAAGGTGCAGGTGCAAGATCAGTACTATAGTAAGGAAGGGAAAAATGCCCTTTTCTTGCTGCCATGCAGTCTTGGAGTTCATATATATAATTAGCAAGGGGATGTGGGGGTGAGTGGTGAGGGTAGTGGGTGGGATTGACCCCATTAAAAATAGTGTTTTTGGTAAGCATGCACTAATATTTATTTTGTTTATCCTTTCTTGACCAAATTAGTCCCACTAGGCTAGCCACCTCTTTTCCAGGGGCACATATGTCCAAGGTTTCAGGGAACTTCCTGTATTCTTTTCAGTAGGTGCCATAGGATCTTATACATCCACTTGAGCTACCACCAACACAATGAAAAAAGAAATCACTGAAAACCAGGGCATAAGAATTTATGTGCCTGAGGAAGACCTCTGGGTGAAAGTTTTTGCTTGCATATCTGGAAATTGCTTGGATCATTAAAGGACTTCATAGGTTCATAGGTAGGTACTAGGCTATCAGCCCAAGGGCCGAAGTAAGCCCAGCCACCAAGGTTCCCTGGCTTACGCCACCCAAGAAAGTTATTTTCCGGTGCCCCTGTTGAGCAGAGCCACAGAAGTGATCCCTGGGGTGAATTTCCTATTTCCCATCCACTCATCAAGATTTTTCTTGAAGAGTGCTAATGAGGAACTTTGTTTGACATAGATGGGTAGCTTGTTCTAGAGTATTGGAAGTCTCTGAGACAGGACTCTATCCCTTCAGCATGTCCTGTTTATTGTGGCAACAAGGTTTAAGTCCCTAGAGCATGTAGCTTGGAGGGATTGGGTTTTCTTTAGGTGTTGCATGTCCAACAGCTCTGGGTTTGACATAGCTTTATATGTTAGGCAGAGATCACCTCGGAGTAGGTGATATGCTATGGAGTAAAGCTGGAGTTTTTTGAGATGGTCAGTGTAGGGCATCTGTTTGAGGCCAGTAATCCTCTTTGTGAGGTGCTTTTGTGGCCTTTCCAGCTGCTGCAGATGTCTTGTGAGGTACATTCCAAAAGGGGCATTGTACTCTATAATGGGTCTAATGAGTGTCAAGTAGAGGAGAACAATGACCTCTTTTTTCCTGGATGAGAACCCTTTTGTGATGAGGTGTGCCATGTAGAATGATTTCTGGACTACAGTGGTGATGTGATTATCAAAGGAGAGACTACTGTCCACCTGGGTCCCAAGGTCTCTCACCACACATTCAGTGTTAAGTAGACTGCTGCCTATGTGGTAGTTCATGGGTACAGAGTTTTTACCAAAGGGGATGACAATGCACTTTTTGGCATTGAGCTTGAGGCCATGGCTCTGACACCAGGCATCTGTCTCAGTGAGGTCCTTCTGTGGGATGTCCACATCATTTGAGGACTCGACTATGGCTCTTAGTTTGCAGTCATCTGCAAACTTCATTAGCTGAAGGCCTTCTGTGTTAGCCTGTACTTCAAAGAAGTAGATACCAAACAGGAGAGGTCCCAGGAATGAACCCTGTGGTACTCCACTTGTCACTGGTTTGAAGTCAGATTTGGAGTCTGCAACTTTTACTGTGTGGGTTCTGTCAGTGAGCTAGTTGGCAACCCATCTTGCAATGTAGGGATTTATACCTAGTTTAGTGAGTTTAGCTATAATTTCTGAATGGGGGATGGTTCATTCTGTGCACCTGAAATATTGTTTGGAATTATTAAAGGATTTCAGCTCACTCTGCCCTGGTTTCTAGTGATTTCTTTTTTCATTATGGACTCATCTGGTGTATCACTAGATTTGCCTGCATGCTGGTCCACTCATCTTTTGTTGTACCTACCACCAACACAGGCAGATGGGGCCTCAGTTTAACATCTCATCTGAAGGACGGCAAGACTGCTGCTAATAAATATCATATCTCAAGTGCGTAGAAATATTCCCCTTAAACAGTTTGCTTAACCGGTGTGCATTTCAGCTATTTGCAGAAAAAGATTAAAAGGAAAACAAAGACACAATAATTCATTCATACATTTGCAGGTAATATTCAAGACTGACATAGGCCAGTTTTCACTCTCATATCCAAGTAGTTTTTATTTCCTCCTAGAATGATATAATTCAGAAGGGTATAAAGTCTGAGGACTAAGAAAGTCAGTAGAAGCTCCCCCTAACCTGTGTGCTAGACAAGAATATTCTTTTTGGAGTTGCCTACTAGTAAAATAAAAGACTATGCATTGGGAATTTTATTTAGTTATAGATTGTTGATATGTTATCCTTTAAAGTGCTGCTTGATGTCTTGTGACATTATTTATTATTCACAGAGCATACAGTTTATAATTATTATTTTTACAGATTGTCCTCCTTTTGATTCTGATTTCAAAAGAACCCATTATACTCTTCATGGATATGTCCTTTTTGAAAGCCACATCTCTGCTTGCAGTAACTTTTATTGAGTTGCTTTTTACATTTAAAATGGTGGTGCAGCTACATCAACCACAAATAAACAGTAGTTTAGAAGTCACACCTCCTGTGTGAATCTCAGGCTGCCAATTTGCTCCACATGAAAGTATAGCAATTCTTCATAGATATCCGTGGCAATGGCTGCTTGCGCTAGTGTCCCACGGAAGCTTCCTGCCTAGTGTGTTAAAGATAGTGCATGTATAGTGTACCTTCAGCACAGGTAGTGCAGAGAGTAGCTGCTGAGTAGATCTACTGAGGAAAGTGGAGTCCTGGTATGAGTCACCTGACAGAGTTCATTACCAAAACTACAGGTATATTCAGGGCTAATAAGCAATGTGGGCACAGGTGTGATGACCTGCAACATCACTAACCCGAAGCTGTGTAGTAGTGTGAAATAGAGGATAGGCAGGAATGTTCCACATGATACAGTTAGTATGTGGCACTGATTTTGTTTTTCTGTAATTCTGAAATGTGTTGTTACTGTCCATCAAAAGTCTGTTCCTACTTTTGACAGATGCCAGAACATGCTAGGTGTGTTACCGTAGAGATTTGTATCTATGCTGTGGTTGTTGGTGGTGGCGCGTATAATTTTGTCTCACTGATGCATTATGTGGGCTACTGCATATACCCGCTCTGTCATGAGGCTGTATAGATCATATCAGGCTTATGCTTTCTAGCACTTAGTTGTTAGGCTGTGTCTTTTCACTGCTGTTTAGCATATCTCACCTGCACCTCTATCTGATTGCTAGTCTATCATTTGCACTTTCTCCATGGGCAAAGAAAGAGGACAACTGTTTGGGCTGCAGCAGGAGGCAGAAAAGCCTAGTAGCATGTAGGGGTTTGATTAATTATTCTCTATTGACTAGTGCTATCTAATATATTGTATCAGTACTGTGGCATCACCACTTGAGTCACCTCCCTGCAGATCAAAGAGATTACAATAGCCCATAAGCTCATTAGCCAAAGGCCACTCCTACTCTCAATGCAGCTCCTGATGTGGTATGTGAGGGTGCCAGGACTGCCAAGCTGGAGAGAGATTTCAGCTTCTCTGTGGAAAGTAGGCTGGGTGGATCACTCTCCGTGAGCTCAGTCCTTGATGAAGATGTTGGGGGACGTGGCAGGATGTTGTCATCATAGGTAGATGAAATAGAGCATCTTCTGTAGCAAATTGAAGATTCAATTGACTGGCATCACCTTCCACTGGGTCATCAAAGGAGGATGTGGCCTCTGTGACCTGCCACACTGAGACACCTGTTGGGTTCCAGTAACATCCGTTTGTGGAGAGCACATCATGTCATTGAACATAAATTCAGCAAGTGCAAAAAGATGGAGTTCTGATTTCTGTAATGATTTTCATTGCCAGTGGAGTTTGCTTTTTTTTTCTCTACGGTTGTGCAACCTCAGAGTTGGTATAAATAAGTCCAGGGGGTGTGTCCATCCACATTGGAGGGGGGTGCAGCAAAAACAAAATTGTTGAGTTGTTTGTCAAAGGTTGTTTTGTCAAACATTTTTTTTTTGTTTTCTGAAATTACCATCAGTGACTCAGCATGAACCCTCCTCTCGGACAGTTGGCAACTAGCACACTGGTCATACCCTATCCTATACTTATCTAGCTCCCATTTTGTGCTCTGTCCTATCCTTTGTACTTTGTTCAGTCTTCCACATCACTTTTTGTCTTCCCTTTGTTTGTTCCTCTCCAGCCGATATCTCCCCTTCTTAATATATCCAGTGTGCACCTGAAATATTTTGTGTTTATTTATTTGCTTTGGCTCACTTCCATTCAACACATTTATTTTCCCTGCTCCCCTGTCATTGTTCCTCTCATCCTTTCTCTCTGTATTTAAAATGGGATAGCTAATTCTACTAAAAGAAATCCTTAATGTCTCTCCAATTGCTATTTCTAATTTGTTTCTTTTTTGTGTGCATCAGTGCATGCTATATTCCCCCATTACTTTACCATACTCTCCTTTCTCCCTTTTAATGACACAAACAGGACAGGACAACAAGTATCAGGTGTTCAAATACTGCTATAACTAATTGCTATGGGGTGATTTTCACCTTTTTTAGACACTCTGCTATTGCGCACAAATACTCAAACTCCCTATATACCTTTGTTACAGTATCTGTGGTACTCACCAACTCACACTCCCTATATACCTGTGCTACAGTAAATGTGCTACTCAACAGCTCAGAGTCCCTATTTACCTGTGCTACAGTATCTGTGCTACTCACCACCTCACACTCCCTGTATACCTGTGCTACAGTATCTGAGCTACTCACCAACTCACACTCCATATACACCTGTGCTACTTACCAACTCACACTCCAAAAATAACTGTTCTACTCACCAACACACACTCCCTATATACCTGTGCTACAGTATCTGTGCTACTTACCAACTCACACTCCCTATATACCTGTGCTACAGTATCTGTGCTATTCACCAACTCACACTCCCTATATACCTGTGCTACAGTATCTGTGGGACTCACCAACTAGCACTCCCTATATACCTGTGCTACTCACCAACTCACACTCCCTATATACCTGCGCTACAGTATAGGTGCTACTCACCAACTCACACTCCCTATATACCTGTGCTACAGTATCTGTGCTACTCACCAACTCACACTCCCTATATACCTGTGCTACAGTATATGTGCTTCTCACCAACTCACACTCCCTATATATCTGAGCAACAGTATCAGTGCTGCTCACCAACTCACACTCCCTATATACCTGTGCTACAGTATCTGTGCTACTCACCAACTCACACTCCCTATATACCTGTGGTAGAGTATCTGTGCTACTCACCACCTCACACTTCCTATATACCTGTGGTAGAAATCTGTGCTACTCACCACCTTACACTCCCTATATACCTGTGCTACAGTATCTGTGCTACTCACCAACTCACAATCCCTATATACCTGTGCTACAGTATCTGTGCTACTCACCAACTCACACTCCCTATATACCTGTGGTAGAGTATCTGTGCTACTCACCACCTCACACTCCCTATATACCTGTGGTAGAGTATCTGTGCTACTCACCACCTCTCACTCTCTATATACCTGTGGTGCAGTATCTGTGCCACTTACCACCTCAGAGTCCCTATATACATGTGCTGCAGTATCTGTGCTACTCAACAACTCACATTCCCTATATACTGCAGTATCTGTGCTACTCAACAACTCACATTCCCTATATACCTATGTTACAGTATCTGTACTACTCACCACCTCACACTCCCTGTATACCTCTACTACAGTATCTGTGCTACTCACCAACTCAAACTATCCATATACCTGTGGTACAGTATCTGTGCTACTCACCACCTCACACTCCCTATATACCTGTGCTGCAGTATCTGTGCTACTTACCACCTCAGAGCCCCCTTACACCTGTGCTACAGTACCTGTGCTACTCACCACCTCACACTCCCTGTATACCTGTGCTACAGCATAGGTGCTACTCACCAACTCACACTCCCTATATACCTGAGATACTCACCAACTCACACTCCCTATATACCTGTGCAACAGTATCTGTGCTACTTACCACCTCACACTCCTGTATACCTGTGCAGTATCTGTGCTACTCACCAACTCACACCCCTATATACCTGTGCTACAGTATCTGTGCTACTCACCAACTCACACTCCCTATATACCTGTGCTACAGTATCTGTGCTACTTACCAACTCACACTCCCTATATACCTGTGCTACAGCATCTGTGCTACTCACCACCTCACACACCCTGTATACCTGTACTACAGTATCTGTGCTACTCACCAACTCACACTCCCTATATACCTGTGTTACAGTATCTGTGCTACTCACCAACTAGCACTCCCTATATACCTGTGCTACAGTATCTGTGCTACTCACCACCTCACACTCCCTATATACCTGTGCTGCAGTATCTGTGCTACTTACCACCTCAGAGTCCCTGTATACCTGTGTTACAGTATCTGTGCTACTCACCAACTCACACTCCCTATATACCTGTGCTACAATATGTGTGTTACTTACCACCTCACACTCTCTATATACCTGTGCTACAGTATCTGTGCTACTCATCACCTCATGCTCCCTTTATACCTGTGCTACAGTATAGGTGCTACTCACCAACTCACAGTCCCTATATACCTGTGTTACAGTACCTGTGCTACTCACCAACTCACACTCCGTATATACCTGTGTTACAGTATCTGTACTACTCACCACCTCACACTCCCTATATACCTGTGCTACAGTATCTGTGCTACTCACCACCTCATATTCCCTGTATACCTGTGCTACAGTACCTGTGCTACTCACCAACTCACACTCCCTATATACCTGTGCTATTCACCATCTCACACTCCCTATATACCTGGGCTACAGTGTCTGTGCTACTCACCACCTCACACTCCCTGTATACCTGTGCTACAGTATCTGTGCTACTCACTACCTCATATTCCCTGTACACCTGTGCTACTCACCAACTCACACTCCCTATATACCTGTGCTATTCACCATCTCACACTCCCTACATACCTGGGCTACAGTGTCTGTGCTACTCACCAACTCACACTTCCTATATACCTGTGCTACTCACCAACTCACACCCCCTATATACTTGTGCTACAGTATCTGTGCTACTCAACAACTCACACTCACTATATACCTATGCTACAGCATCTGTGCTACTCACCACCTCACACACCCTGTATACATGTGCTACAGTATGTGAGCTACTCACCAACTCACACTCCATATACACTTGTGCTACTTACCAACTCACACTCCAAAAATAACTGTTCTACTCACCAACTCACACTCCCTATATACCTGTGCTACAGTATCTGTGCTACTCACCAACTCACACTCCCTATATACCTGTGCTACAGTATATGTGCTTCTCACCAACTCACACTCCCTATATATCTGAGCAACAGTATCAGTGCTGCTCACCAACTCACACTCCCTATATACCTGTGCTACAGTATCTGTGCTACTCACCAACTCACACTCCCTATATACCTGTGGTAGAGTATCTGTGCTACTCACCACCTCACACTTCCTATATACCTGTGGTAGAAATCTGTGCTACTCACCAACTCACACTCGCTATATACCTATGCTACAGCATCTGTGCTACTCACCACCTCACACACCCTGTATACCTGTGGTAGAAATCTGTGCTACTCACCAACTCACACTCCCTATATACCTGTGCTACAGTATCTGTGCTACTCACCAACTCACACTCCCTATATACCTGTGGTAGAGTATCTGTGCTACTCACCACCTCTCACTCTCTATATACCTGTGGTAGAGTATCTGTGCTACTCACCACCTCTCACACTTTTTATACCTGTGGTGCAGTATCTGTGCCACTCACCACCTCATGCTCCCTGTATACCTGTGCTACTTTATAGGTGCTACTCACCAACTCACACTCCCTATATACCTGTGCTACTCACCAACTCACACTCCCTATATACCTGTGCAACAGTATCTGTGCTACTCACCACCTCACACTCCCTGTATACCTGTGCTACAGTATCTGTGCTACTTACCAACTCACACTCCCTATATACCTGTGCTACAGTATCTGTGCTATTCACCAACTCACACTCCCTATATACCTGTGCTACAGCATCTGTGCTACTCACCACCTCACACACCCTGTATACCTGTACTACAGTATCTGTGCTACTGACCAACTCACACTCCCTATATACCTGTGTTACAGTATCTGTGCTACTCACCAACTAGCACTCCCTATATACCTGTGCTACAGTATCTGTGCTACTCACCACCTCACACTCCCTATATACCTGTGCTGCAGTATCTGTGCTACTTACCACCTCAGAGTCCCTGTATACCTGTGTTACAGTATCTGTGCTACTTACCAACTCACACTCACTATATACCTGTGCTACAGAATTGGTGCTACTTACCACCTCACACTCTCTATATACCTGTGCTACAGTATCTGTGCTACTCACCATCTCAACTCCCTGCATACCTGTGCTACAGTATAGGTGCTACTCACCAACTCGCACTCCCTATATACCTGCGTTACAGTAGCTGTGCTACTCACCAACTCACTCCATATATACCTGTGTTACAGTATCTGTACTACTCACCACCTCACACTCCCTGTATACCTGTGCTACAGTATCTGTGCTACTCACAATCTCATATTCCCTGTATACCTGTGCTATATACCAACTGACACTCCCTATATACCTGTGCTATTCACCATCTCACACTCCCTATATACCTGGGATACAGTGTCTGTGCTACTCACCACCTCACACTCCCTGTATACCTGTGCTACAGTATCTGTGCTACTCACTACCTCATATTCCCTGTACACCTGTGCTACTCACCAACTCACACTCCCTATATACCTGTGCTATTCACCATCTCACACTCCCTATATACCTGGGCTACAGTGTCTGTGCTACTCACCAACTCACACTTCCTATATACCTGTGCTGCTCACCAACTCACACCCCCTATATACTTGTGCTACAGTATCTGTGCTACTCAACAACTCACACTCACTATATACCTATGCTACAGCATCTGTGCTACTCACCACCTCACACACCCTGTATACCTGTGCTACAGTATCTGAGCTACTCACCAACTCACACTCCATATACACCTGTGCTACTTACCAACTCACACTCCAAAAATAACTGTTCTACTCACCAACTCACACTCCCTATATACCTGTGCTACAGTATCTGTGCTACTTACCAACTCACACTCCCTATATACCTGTGCTACAGTATCTGTGCTATTCACCAACTCACACTCCCTATATACCTGTGCTACAGTATCTGTGGGACTCACCAACTAGCACTCCCTATATACCTGTGCTACTCACCAACTCACACTCCCTATATACCTGCGCTACAGTATAGGTGCTACTCACCAACTCACACTCCCTATATACCTGTGCTACAGTATCTGTGCTACTCACCAACTCACACTCCCTATATACCTGTGCTACAGTATCTGTGCTACTCACCAACTCACACTCCCTATATACCTGTGGTAGAGTATCTGTGCTACTCACCACCTCACACTTCCTATATACCTGTGGTAGAAATCTGTGCTACTCACCACCTTACACTCCCTATATACCTGTGCTACAGTATCTGTGCTACTCACCAACTCACAATCCCTATATACCTGTGCTACAGTATCTGTGCTACTCACCAACTCACACTCCCTATATACCTGTGCTACAGTATCTGTGCTACTCACAAACTCACACTCCCTATATACCTGTGGTAGAGTATCTGTGCTACTCACCACCTCTCACTCTCTATATACCTGTGGTGCAGTATCTGTGCCACTTACCACCTCAGAGTCCCTATATACATGTGCTGCAGTATCTGTGCTACTCAACAACTCACATTCCCTATATACCTATGTTACAGTATCTGTGCTACTCACCACCTCACACTCCCTGTATACCTCTGCTACAGTATCTGTGCTACTCACCAACTCAAACTATCTATATACCTGTGCTACAGTATCTGTGCTACTCACCACCTCACACTCCCTATATACCTGTGCTGCAGTATCTGTGCTACTTACCACCTCAGAGCCCCTATATACCTGTGCTACAGTATCTGTGCTACTCACCACCTCATGCTACCTGTATATCTGTGCTAGTTTATAAGTGCTACTCACCAACTCACACTCCCTATATACCTGTGCTACTCACCAACTCACACTCCCTATATACCTGTGCAACAGTATATGTGCTACTCACCACCTCACACTCCTTGTATACCTGTGCTACAGTATAGGTTCTGCTCACCAACTCACACCCCCTATATACTTGTGCTACAGTATCTGTGCTACTCACCACCTCACACACCCTGTATACCTGTACTACAGTATCTGTGCTACTGACCAACTCACACACCCTGTATACCTGTACTACAGTATGTGTGCTACTCACCAACTCATACTCCCTATATACCTGTGTTACAGTATCTGTGCTACTCACCACCTCACACTCCCTATATACCTGTGCTGCAGTATCTGTGCTACTTACCACCTCAGAGTCCCTGTATACCTGTGTTACAGTATCTGTGCTACTCACCAACTCACACTCCCTATATACCTGTGCTACAATATGTGTGTTACTTACCACCTCACACTCTCTATATACCTGTGCTACAGTATCTGTGCTACTCATCACCTCATGCTCCCTTTATACCTGTGCTACAGTATAGGTGCTACTCACCAACTCACAGTCCCTATATACCTGTGTTACAGTACCTGTGCTACTCACCAACTCACACTCCGTATATACCTGTGTTACAGTATCTGTACTACTCACCACCTCACACTCCCTGTATACCTGTGCTACAGTATCTGTGCTACTCACCACCTCATATTCCCTGTATACCTGTGCTACTCACCAACTCACACTCCCTATATACCTGTGCTATTCACCATCTCACACTCCCTATATACCTGGGCTACAGTGTCTGTGCTACTCACCAACTCACACTTCCTATATACCTGTGCTACTCACCAACTCACACCCCCTATATACTTGTGCTACAGTATCTGTGCTACTCAACAACTCACACTCACTATATACCTATGCTACAGCATCTGTGCTACTCACCACCTCACACACCCTGTATACCTGTGCTACAGTATCTGAGCTACTCACCAACTCACACTCCATATACACCTGTGCTACTTACCAACTCACACTCCAAAAATAACTGTTCTACTCACCAACTCACACTCCCTATATACCTGTGCTACAGTATCTGTGCTACTCACCAACTCACACTCCCTATATACCTGTGCTACAGTATATGTGCTTCTCACCAACTCACACTCCCTATATATCTGAGCAACAGTATCAGTGCTGCTCACCAACTCACACTCCCTATATACCTGTGCTACAGTATCTGTGCTACTCACCAACTCACACTCCCTATATACCTGTGGTAGAGTATCTGTGCTACTCACCACCTCACACTTCCTATATACCTGTGGTAGAAATCTGTGCTACTCACCACCTTACACTCCCTATATACCTGTGCTACAGTATCTGTGCTACTCACCAACTCACAATCCCTGTATATCAGTGCTACAGTATCTGTGCTACTCACCAACTCACACTCCCTATATACCTGTGGTAGAGTATCTGTGCTACTCACCACCTCACACTCCCTATATACCTGTGGTAGAGTATCTGTGCTACTCACCACCTCTCACTCTCTATATACCTGTGGTGCAGTATCTGTGCCACTTACCACCTCAGAGTCCCTATATACATGTGCTGCAGTATCTGTGCTACTCAACAACTCACATTCCCTATATACCTATGTTACAGTATCTGTACTACTCACCACCTCACACTCCCTGTATACCTCTGCTACAGTATCTGTGCTACTCACCAACTCAAACTATCTATATACCTGTGCTACAGTATCTGTGCTACTCACCACCTCACACTCCCTATATACCTGTGCTGCAGTATCTGTGCTACTTACCACCTCAGAGCCCCCATATACCTGTGCTACAGTATCTGTGCTACTCACCACCTCATGCTCCCTGTATACCTGTGCTACTTTATAGGTGCTACTCACCAACTCACACTCCCTATATACCTGTGCTACTCACCAACTCACACTCCCTATATACCTGTGCAACAGTATCTGTGCTACTCACCACCTCACACTCCCTGTATACCTGTGCTACAGTATAGGTTCTACTCACCAACTCACACCCCCTATATACTTGTGCTACAGTATCTGTGCTACTCACCAACTCACACTCGCTATATACCTATGCTACAGCATCTGTGCTACTCACCACCTCACACACCCTGTATACCTGTACTACAGTATCTGTGCTACTCACCAACTCACACTCCCTATATACCTGTGTTACAGTATCTGTGCTACTCACCAACTAGCACTCCCTATATACCTGTGCTACAGTATCTGTGCTACTCACCACCTCACACTCCCTATATACCTGTGCTGCAGTATCTGTGCTACTTACCACCTCAGAGTCCCTGTATACCTGTGTTACAGTATCTGTGCTATTCACCAACTCACACTCCCTATATACCTGTGCTACAATATGTGTGTCACTTACCACCTCACACTCTCTATATACCTGTGCTACAGTATCTGTGCTACTCATCACCTCATGCTCCCTTTATACCTGTGCTACAGTATAGGTGCTACTCACCAACTCACAGTCCCTATATACCTGTGTTACAGTACCTGTGCTACTCACCAACTCACACTCCGTATATACCTGTGTTACAGTATCTGTACTACTCACCACCTCACACTCCCTGTATACCTGTGCTACAGTATCTGTGCTACTCACCACCTCATATTCCCTGTATACCTGTGCTACTCACCAACTCACACTCCCTATATACCTGTGCTATTCACCATCTCACACTCCCTATATACCTGGGCTACAGTGTCTGTGCTACTCACCACCTCACACTCCCTGTATACCTGTGCTACAGTATCTGTGCTACTCACAATCTCACACTCCCTATATACCTGGGCTACAGTGTCTGTGCTACTCACCAACTCACAATCCCTATATACCTGTGCTACTCACCAACTCACACTCCCTATATACCTGTGCTACAGTATCTGTGCTACTCAACAACTCACACTCACTATATACCTATGCTACAGCATCTGTGCTACTCACCACCTCACACACCCTGTATACCTGTGCTACAGTATCTGAGCTACTCACCAACTCACACTCCATATACACCTGTGCTTCTTACCAACTCACACTCCAAAAATAACTGTTCTACTCACCAACTCACACTCCCTATATACCTGTGCTACAGTATCTGTGCTACTTACCAACTCACACTCCCTATATACCTGTGCTACAGTATCTGTGCTATTCACCAACTCACACTCCCTATATACCTGTGCTACAGCATCTGTGCTACTCACCACCTCACACACCCTGTATACCTGTGCTACAGTATCCGTGCTACTTACCAACTCACACTCCCTATATACCTGTGCTACTTACCACCTCACACTCCCTATATACCTGTGCTACAGTATCTGTGCTACTCACCAACTCACACTCCCTATATACCTGTGCTACTCACCAACTCACACTCCCTGTATACCTGTGCTACAGTATAGGTGCTACTCACCAACTCACACTCCCTATATACCTGTGCTACAGTATCTGTGCTACTTACCACCTCACACTCCCTATATACCTGTGCTACAGTATCTGTGTACTTACCAAGTCACACTCCCTGTATACCTGTGCTGCAGTATCTATGCTACTCACTAACTCACATTCCCTATATACCTGTGCTACAGTATCTGTGCTACTCACCAACTCAAACTATCTTTATACCTGTGCTACAGTATCTGTGCTACTCACCAACTAGCACTCCCTATATACCTGTGCTACAGTATCTGTGCTACTCACCAACTAGCACTCCCTATATACCTGTGCTACTTACCAACTCAGTGCACCTATATATCTGTGCTACTTACCAACTCACACTCCCACTATACCTGTGCTACTTTATAGGAGCTACTCACCAACTCACACTCCCTATATACCTGTGCTACTCACCAACTCACACTCCCTCTATACCTGTGCAACAGTATCTGTGCTACTCACCACCTCACACTCCCTGTATACCTGTGCTACAGTATAGGTTCTACTCACCAACTCACACCCCCTATATACTTGTGCTCCAGTGTCTGTGCTACTCACCAACTCACACTCACTATATACCTATGCTACAGCATCTGTGCTACTCACCACCTCACACACCCTGTATACCTGTACTACAGTATCTGTGCTACTCACCAACACACACTCCCTATATACCTGTGTTACAGTATCTGTGCTACTCACCAACTAGCACTCCTTATATACCTGTGCTACAGTATCTGTGCTACTCACCACCTCACACTCCCTATATACCTGTGCTGCAGTATCTGTGCTACTTATCACCTCAGAGTCCCTCTATACCTGTGTTACAGTGTCTGTGCTACTCACCAACTCACACTCCCTATATACCTGTGCTACAATATGTGTGTTACTTACCACCTCACACTCTCTATATACCTGTGCTACAGTATCTGTGCTACTCATCACCTCATGCTCCCTTTATACCTGTGCTACAGTATATGTGCTACTCACCAACTCACAGTCCCTATATACCTGTGTTACAGTATCTGTACTACTCTCCACCTCACACTCCCTGTATACCTGTGCTACAGTATGGGTGCTACTCACCACCTCACACTCCCTATATACCTGTGCTACTCACCAACTCACACTCCCTATATACCTGTGCTATTCACCATCTCACACTCCCTATATACCTGGGCTACAGTGTCTGTGCTACTCACCATCTCACACTCCCTATATACCTGTGCTACAGTATCTGTGCTACTTACTACCTTATATTCCCTGTATACCTGTGCTACAGTATCTGTGCAATTCACCAACTCACACTCCCTATATACCTGTGCTATTCACCACCTCACACTCCCTGTATACCTGTGCTACAGTATAGGTGCTACTCACCAACTCACACTCCCTATATACCTGTGCTACTCACCAACTCACACTCCCTATATATCTGTGCTACTTACCAACTCACACTCACTATATACCTGTGCTACAGAATTGGTGCTACTTACCACCTCACACTCCCTGCATACCTGTGCTACAGTATAGGTGCTACTCACCAACTCGCACTCCCTATATACCTGTGCTACTCACCAACTCACACTCCCTATATACCTGTGCTACTCACCAGCTCACAATCCCTATATACCTGTGCTGCAGTATCTATGCTACTCACCAACTCACACTCCCTATATACCTGTGCTACAGTATCCGTGCTACTCACCAACTCACACTCCCTATATACCTGTGCTACAGTATCTGTGGGACTCACCAGCTCACACTCCATATATACCTGTGCTGCTCACCAACTCACACTCCCTATATACCTGTGCTACTTACCACCTCACACTCCCTATATACCTGTGCTACAGTATCTGTGTACTTACCAAGTCACACTCCCTGTATACCTGTGCTGCAGTATCTATGCTACTCACTAACTCACATTCCCTATATACCTGTGCTACAGTATCTGTGTTACTCACCAACTAGCACTCCCTATATACCTGTGCTACAGTCCTGTGCTACTCACCAACTCACACTCCCTATATACCTGTGCTACAGTATCTGTGCTACTCACCAACTCACACTCCCTATATACCTGTGCTACAGTATCTGTGATACTCGCCACCTCCGTATATACCTGTGTTACAGTATCTGTGCTACTTATCAACTCATGCTCCCTATATACCTGTGCTACAGTATAGGTGCTACTCACCACCTCACACTCCCTATATACCTGTGCTACTCACCAACTCAAACTCCCTATATTCCTGTGCTACTTATCAACTCACACTCCCTATATACCTGTGCTACAGTATCTGTGCTACTTACCAACTCACACTCCCTATATACCTGTGCTACAGTATCTGTGCTACTCACCAACTCACACTCCCTATATACCTGTGCTACAGTATCTGTGCTACTTACCAACTCACACTCCCTATATACCTGTGCTACAGTATCTGTGCTACTTACCAACTCACACTCCCGCTATACCTGTGCTACAGTATATGTGCTTCTTACCAACTCACACTCCCTATATACCTGTGCTACAGTATCTGTGCTATGTACCACCTCACACTCTCTATATACCTGTGCTACTCACCAACTCACACTCCCTATATACCTGTGCTACTCACCAACTCACACTCCCTATATACTTGTGCTACTCACCAACTCACACTCCCTATATACCTGTGCTACAGTATCAGTGCTACTCACCAACTCACACTCCCTATATTCCTGCGCTACAGTATCTGTGGTACTCACCAACTCACACTCCCTATATACCTGTGCTACTCACCAACTCACAATCCTTATATACCTGTGCTGCAGTATCTATGCTACTCACCAACTCACACTCCCAAAATACCTGTGAAACAGTATCTGTGCTACTCACCAACTCACACTCCTATATACCTGTATACAGTATCTGTGCTACTCACCAACTCACACTCCCTATATACCTGTGCTACTCACCAACTCACACTCCCTATATACCTGTGCTACTCACCAACTCACACTCCCTATATACCTGTGCTACAGTATCTGTGGTACTCACCAACTCACACTCCCTATATACCTGTGCTACAGTATCTGTGGTACTCACCAACTTACACTCCCTATATACCTGTGCTACAGTATCTGTGCTACTTACCAACTAACACTCCCTATATATCTGTGCTGCAGTATCTATGCTACTCACCAACTCACACTCCCAAAATACCTGTGATACAGTATCTGTGCTACTCACCAACTAGAACTCCCTATATACCTGTGCTACTCACCAACTCACACTCCCTATATACCTGTGCTACAGTATCTGTGCTACTCACCAACTCACACTCCCTATATACCTGTGCTACAGTATCTGTGCTACTCACCATCTCACACTCCCTGTATACCTGTGCTACAGTATCGGTGCTACTCACCAACTCGCACTCCCTATATACCTGTGCTACTCACCAACTCACACTCCCTATATACCTGTGCTACTCACCAGCTCACAATCCCTATATACCTGTGCTGCAGTATCTATGCTACTCACCAACTCACACTCCCTATATACCTGTGCTACTCACCAGCTCACAATCTCTATATACCTGTGCTGCAGTATCTATGCTACTCACCAACTCACACTCCCTATATACCTGTGCTACAGTATCCGTGCTACTCACCAACTAGCACTCCCTATATACCTGTGCTACAGTATATGTGCTGCTCACCAACTAGCACTCCCTATATACCTGTGCTACAGCATCTGTGCTACTCACCAACTCACACTCCCTATATACCTGTGCTACAGTATCTGTGCTACTCACCAACTCACACTCCTGGGCTACAGTGTCTGTGCTACTCACGATCTCACACTCCCTATATACCTGTGCTACTCACCAACTCACACTCCCTATATATCTGTGCTACTTACCAACTCACACTCCCTATATACCTGTGCTACAGTATCTGTGCTACTCACCATCTCACACTCCCTGTATACCTGTGCTACAGTATCGGTGCTACTCACCAACTCACACTCCCTATATACCTGTGCTACAGTATCTGTGCTACTCACCAACTCACACTCCCTATATACCTGTGCTACAGTATCTGTGCTACTCACCAACTCACACTCCCTATATACCTGTGCTACAGTATCTGTGCTACTCACCAACTCACACTCCCTATATACCTGTGCTACAGTATCTGTGCTACTCACCAACTCACACTCCCTATATACCTGTGCTACAGTATCTGTGCTACTCACCAACTCACACTACCTATATACCTGTGCTATTCACCACCTCACACTCCCTGTATACCTGTGCTGCAGTATCTGTGCTACTCACCAACTCACACTCCCTATATACCTGTGCTACTCACCAACTCATGCTCCTTATATACCTGTGCTACTCACCAACTCACACTCCTTATATACCTGTGCTACAGTATCTGTGCTACTCAGCAACTCACATTCCCTATATACCTGTGCTACAGTATCTGTAGTACTCACCAGCTCACACTCCCTATATACCTGTGTTAAAGTATCTGTGCTACTTACCACCTCACACTCCATATATACCTGTGCTACTCACCAACTCACACTCCCTACATACCTGTGCTACTCACCAACTCACACTCCCTATATACCTGTGCTACAGTATCTGTGCTACTCACCAACTCACACTCCCTATATACCTGTGGTACAGATCTGTGCTGCTCACCACCTCACACTCCCTATATACCTGTGCTGCTGTATCTGTGCTACTTACCACCTCAGAGTCCCCATATACCTGTGCTGCAGTATCTGTGCTACGCACCAACTCACACTCCCTATATACCTGTGCTACAGTATCTGTGCTACTCACCAACAGGCACTCCCTATATACCTGTGGTAGAGATCTGTGCTATACACCACCTTACACTCCCTATATACCTGTGCTACAGTATCTGTGCTACTCACCAACTCACAGTCCCTATATACCTGTGTTACAGTACCTGTGCTACTCACCAACTCACACTCCGTATATACCTGTGTTACAGTATCTGTACTACTCACCACCTCACACTCCCTATATACCTGTGCTACAGTATCTGTGCTACTCACCAACTCACAATCCCTATATACCTGTGCTACTCACCAACTCACACTCCCTATATATCTGTGCTACTTACCAACTCACACTCACTATATACCTGTGCTACAGTGTCTGTACTACTCACCACCTCACACTCCCTATATACCTGTGCTACAGTATCTGTGCTACTCACCACCTCATATTCCCTGTATACCTGTGCTACTCACCAACTCACACTCCCTATATACCTGTGCTATTCACCATTTCTCACTCCCTATATACCTGTGCTACAGTGTCTGTGCTACCAACCTCACACTCCCTATATACCTGTGCTGCAGTATCTATGCTACTCACCAACTCACACTCCTTATATACCTGTGCTACAGTATCCGTGCTACTTACCAACTCACACTCCCTATATACCTGTGCTTCAGTATCTGTGCTACTCACCAACTCACACTCCCTATATACCTGTGCTACAGTATCTGTGCTACTCACCAACTCACACTCCCTATATACCTGTGCTACTCACCAACTCACACTCCCTATATACCTGTGCTACTCACCAACTCACACTCCCTATATACCTGTGCTACAGTATCTGTGGTACTCACCAGCTCACACTCCCTATATACCTGTGCTACAGCATCTGTGGTATTCACCAGCTCACACCTTATACACCTGTGCTACAGTATCTGTGCTACTCACCAACTCACACTCCCTATATACCTGTGCTACTCACCAACTCACACTCCCTATATACCTGTGCTACAGTATCTGTGCTACTCACCAACTCACACTCCCTATATACCTGTGCTACAGTATCTGTGCTACTCACCAACTCACACTCCCTATATACCTGTGCTACAGTATCTGTGCTACTCACCAACTCACACTCCCTATATACCTGTGCTACTCACCAACTCACACTCCCTATATACCTGTGCTACAGTATCTGTGCTACTCACCAACTCACACTCCCTATATACCTGTGCTACAGTATCTGTGCTACTCACCATCTCAACTCCCTGTATACCTGTGCTACAGTATAGGTGCTACTCACCAACTCGCACTCCCTATATACCTGTGCTACAGCATCTGTGCTACTCACCAACTCACACTGCCTATATACCTGTGCTACAGTATCTGTGCTACTCACCAACTCACACTCTATATACCTGTGGTACAGTATCTGTGCTACTCACCAACTCACACTCCCTATATACCTGTGCTACAGTATCTGCTGCTCACCAACTCACACTCCTATACACCTGTGCTGCAGTATCTATGCTACTCAACAGCTCACACTCCCCATATACCTGTGCTACTCACCAGCTCACAATCCCTATATACCTGTGCTGCAGTATCTATGCTACTCACCAACTCACACTCCCTATATACCTGTGCTACAGTATCTGTGCTACTCACCAACTCACACTCCCTATATACCTGTGCTACAGTATCTGTGGTACTCACCAACTCACACTCCCTATATACCTGTGCTATCTGTGCTACCACCACACTCCCTATATACCTGTGCTACAGTATCTGTGCTCACCAACTCACACTCCCTATATACCTGTGCTACAGTATCTGTGGTACTCACCAACTCACACTCCCTATATACCTGTGCTACAGTATCTGTGCTCCTTACCAACTAACACTCCCTATATACCTGTGCTGCAGTATCTATGCTACTCACCAACTCACACTCCCTATATACCTGTGCTACTCACCAGCTCACAATCCCTATATACCTGTGCTGCAGTATCTATGCTACTCACCAACTCACACTCCCTATATACCTGTGCTACAGTATCTGTGCTACTCACCAACTCACACTCCCTATATACCTGTGCTACAGTATCTGTGCTACTCACCAACTCACACTCCCTATATACCTGTGCTACAGTATCTGTGCTACTCACCACCCTCACACTCCCTATATACCTGTGCTACTCACCACCTCACACTCCATATATACCTGTGCTACTCACCAACTCACACTCCCTATATACCTGTGCTATTCACCACCTCACACTCCCTGTATACCTGTGCTACAGTATAGGTGCTACTCACCAACTCACACTCCCTATATACCTGTGCTACAGTATCTGTGGTACTCACCAACTCACACTCCCTATATACCTGTGCTACAGTATCTGTGCTACTTACCAACTCACACTCCCTATATACCTGTGCTGCAGTATCGATGCTGATCACCAACTCACACTCCCTATATACCTGTGCTACAGTATCTGTGCTACTCAGCAACTAGCACTCCCTATATACCTGTGCTGCAGTATCTATGCTACTCACCAACTCACACTCCCTATATACCTGTGCTACAGTATCTGTGCTACTCACCAACTAGCACTCCCTATATACCTGTGCTACTCACCACCTCACACTCCCTGTATACCTGTGCTACTCACCAACTCACACTCCCTATATACCTGTGCTACTTACCAACTCACACTCCCTATATACCTGTGCTACAGTATCTGTGTACTTACCAAGTCACACTCCCTATATACCTGTGCTACTCACCAACTCACACTCCCTATATACCTGTGCTACTCACCAACTCACACTCCCTATATACCTGTGCTACAGTATCTGTGCTACTCACCAACTCACACTCCCTATATACCTGTGCTACAGTATCTGTGCTACTCACCAACTCACACTCCCTATATACCTGTGCTACAGTATCTGTGCTACTCACCAACTCGAACTCCCTATATACCTGTGCTACTCACCACCTCACACTCCCTATATACCTGTGCATCTGTGCTACTCACCAACTCACACTCCCTATATACCTGTGCTACAGTATCTGTGCTACTCACCAACTCACACTCCCTATATACCTGTGCTACAGTATATGTGCTTCTCACCAACTCACACCCTATATACCTGTGCTACAGTATCTGTGCTACTCACCAACTCACACTCCTATATACCTGTGCTAGCATCTGTGCTACTTATCAACTCACACTCCCTATATACCTGTGCTACAGTATCTGTGGTACTCACCAACTCACACTCCCTATATACCTGTGCTACAGTATCTGTGCTACTCACCAACTCACACTCCCTATATACCTGTGCTACAGTATCTGTGGTACTCACCAGCTCACACTCCCTATATACCTGTGCTACAGTATCTGTGGTACTCACCAGCTCACACTCCTATATACCTGTGCTACAGTATCTGTGCTACTCACCAAGTGGAGCTCCCTATATAACTGTGCTAGTCACCACCTCACACTGGGTATATACCTGTGCTACAGTATCTGTGCTACTCACCAACTCACACTCCCTATATACCTGTGCTACAGTATCTGTGCTACTCACCAACTCACACTCCCTATATACCTGTGCTACTCACCAACTCACACTCCCTATATACCTGTGCAATTATCTGTGCTACTCACCAACTCACACTCCCTATATACCTGTGCTACAGTATCTGTGCTACTCACCAACTCACACCCCCTATATACCTGTGCTACAGTATCTGTGCTACTCACCAACTCACACTCCCTATATACCTGTGCTACAGTATCTGTGCTACTCACCAACTCACACTCCCTATATACCTGTGCTACAGTATCTGTGCTACTCACCAACTCACACTCCCTATATACCTGTGCTACAGTATCTGTACTCACCAACTCACACTCTATACCTGTGCTACAGTATCTGTGCTACTCACCAACTCACACTCCCTATATACCTGTGCTACAGTATCTGTGCTACTCACCAACTCACACTCCCTATATACCTGTGCTACAGTATCTGTGCTACTCACCAACTCACACTCCCTATATACCTGTGCTACTCACCAACTCACACTCCCTATATACCTGTGCTACTCACCAACTCACACTCCCTATATACCTGTGCTACAGTATCTGTGCTACTTACCAACTCACACTCCCTATATACCTGTGCTACAGTATCTGTGCTACTCACCACCTCACACTCCCTATATACCTGTGCTACTCACCAACTCACACTCCCTATATACCTGTGCTACAGTATCTGTGCTACTCACCAACTAGCACTCCCTATATACCTGTGCTACTCACCACCTCACACTCCCTATATACCTGTGCTACTCACCAACTCACACTCCCTATATACCTGTGCTACAGTATCTGTGCTACTCACCAACTCACACTCCCTATATACCTGTGCTACAGTATCTGTGCTACTCACCAACTCACACTCCCTATATACCTGTGCTACAGTATCTGTGCTACTCACCAACTCACACTCCCTATATACCTGTGCTACTCACCTACTCACACTTGCTATATACCTGTGCTACTTACCACCTCACACTCTATATATACCTGTGCTACAGTATCTGTGCTACTCACCACCTCACACTCCCTATATACCTGTGCTACTCACCAACTCACACTCCCTATATACCTGTGCTACTCACCAACTCACACTCCCTATATACCTGTGCTACTCACCAACTCACACTCCCTATATACCTGTGCTACTCACCACCTCACACTCCCTGTATACCTGTGCTACTCACCAACTCACACTACCTATATACCTGTGCTACAGTATCTGTGCTACTCACCAACTCACACTCCCTATATACCTGTGCTACAGTATCTGTGGTACTCACCAACTCACACTCCCTATATACCTGTGCTACAGTATCTGTGCTACTCACCAACTCACACTCCCTATATACCTGTGCTACAGTATCTGTGCTACTCACCAACTCACACTCCCTATATACCTGTGCTACTCACCAACTCACACTCCCTATATACCTGTGCTACAGTATCTGTGCTACTCACCAACTCACACTCCCTATATACCTGTGCTACTCACCAACTCACACTCCCTATATACCTGTGCTACTCACCAACTCACACTCCCTATATACCTGTGCTACTCACCAACTCACACTCCTATATACCTGTGCTACAGTATCTGTGCTACTCACCAACTCACACTCCCTATATACCTGTGCTACAGTATCTGTGGTACTCACCAACTCACACTCCCTATATACCTGTGCTACAGTATCTGTGCTACTTACCAACTAACACTCCCCATATATCTGTGCTACTCACCAACTCACACTCCCTATATACCTGTGCTACAGTATCTGTGCTACTCACCAACTCACACTCCTATATACCTGTGCTACAGTATCTGTGCTATGTACCAACTCACACTCCCTATATACCTGTGCTACTCACCAACTCACGCTCCTTATATTCCTGTGCTACTCATCAACTCACACTCCTTATATACCTGTGCTACAGTATCTGTGCTACTCACCAACTCACACCTGTGCTACTCATCAACT
The DNA here is from genome assembly GCF_019279795.1 of Protopterus annectens. NCBI lineage: Eukaryota > Metazoa > Chordata > Ceratodontiformes > Protopteridae > Protopterus > Protopterus annectens. The sequence goes on along the minus strand of NC_056745.1, from coordinate 178,155,842 downwards.
CACACTCCATATATACCTGTGCTACAGTATCTGTGGTACTCACCAACTCACACTCCCTATATACCTGTGCTACAGTATCTGTGGTACTCACCAACTCACACTCCCTATATACCTGTGCTACAGTATCTGTGCTACTCACCAACTCACACTCCCTATATACCTGTGCTACTCACCAACTCACACTCCCTATATACCTGTGCTACAGTATCTGTGCTACTCACCAACTCACACTCCCTATATACCTGTGCTACAGTATCTGTGGTACTCACCAGCTCACACTCCCTATATACCTGTGCTACTCACCAACTCACACTCCCTATATACCTGTGCTACAGTATCTGTGCTACTCACCAACTCACACCCCCTATATACCTGTGCTACAGTATCTGTGCTACTCACCAACTCACACTCCCTATATACCTGTGCTACAGTATCTGTGGTACTCACCAGCTCACACTCCCTATATACCTGTGCTACTCACCAACTCACACTCCCTATATACCTGTGCTACAGTATCTGTGGTACTCACCAACTCACACTCCCTATATACCTGTGCTACAGTATCTGTGCTACTCACCAACTCACACTCCCTATATACCTGTGCTACAGATCTGTGCTGCTCACCACCTCAAACTCCCTATATACCTGTGCTGCTGTATCTGTGCTACTTACCACCTCAGAGTCCCCATATACCTGTGCTGCAGTATCTGTGCTACTCACCAACTCACACTCCCTATATACCTGTGCTACAGTATCTGTGCTACTCACCAACTAGCACTCCCTATATACCTGTGGTAGAGATCTGTGCTACTCACCACCTTACACTCCCTATATACCTGTGCTACAGTATCTGTGCTACTCACCAACTAACACTCCCTATATACCTCTGCTACAGTATCTGTGCTACTCACCAACTAACACTCCCTATATTTCTCTGTTACAGTATCGGTGCTACTCACCAACTAACACTCCCTATATACTTGGGCTACAGTATTTGTGCTACTCACCACCTGACACTCCCTATATACCTGTGCTACTTATCAACTCACACTCCCTATATAGCTGTGCTACTTACCAACTAACACTCCCTATATTCCTGTGCTGCAGTATCTGTGCTACCCAAGGTTAGGGGAAGATGGTGCCTGGCTGCTGCTAGCACTCCTAGATTGCATAAGCAGCTTTGGCTGTGCTCAGCTATGCTTAGCTTCTGGCTTAGATTAAGCCCTCTGCTTACTGACTGCTACAATGCACAACTGCATTTGCATTTTGTATGCCCTTCACTATTGTGTGGTATCACTATGTGGTACAATCCTTGGTAATATGTGTAGTGCGTTTCTGTGAATCCCAGACTAAATATGGTGATAGGCTTTTCTCACTCAAAGCACTCAACAAATTGAAAGGACAACAGAAAATTTACTAATAATGCATTGTAAATCATGAAATCACAGAAAGCAATGACATTTATTTATTAATGGCATGCTTTATGTATGTGTAATCATGGGGATATGCCTTGCATACTTATTTGTTTCAGTGTCTTCATACATTGCAAACGTGGTTACTATATATGCCACCAGACAGTAGAACAAATAAAATGAAGAACAGCGGTGGTTTCAACATTGTGTGTGAACTGGGCTGGGAAGTCATGTTTGTAAACAGTAAAACTCATGTTAATGCAAACTGAAACATTTTTAAGTAGGCATCACAAAAATAAGCATTCGAAAAATTTAATGTAAATGACACACCGATTTTTAGTTAAGAAATTCTTAGTAATTCTGTATGAGGAGGCCCAGGTTTGTTGCAAAGAAGGCTGGAGCAAGTGTGGGATTTTTGCATACTTCAAATCTTAACTTATTGGTGTTATTTTTATGTGCTACACAGCAAATGCAGAAAAATAATTATCAACGAATATGTGTCCTGGATTGTGATGCAATAGTGAAAGAATAGTGTACTGCACAAAATTATGGCTGATGTGTGTATTTTGGGTCTATATTATAACATCGAAGCTTCAGGTATTCGAATACCTAAAACTCGACACCTAAATAGCAAAAACTGAAAATCGCAAATGGCCACTTTCGCGAATTTTTTAACAGGGAAAAAAGTTGCTTGTCCGTTATGAGGAATTTGCCCTTTTCTCCAGTGTAGAGTGATCTCGGAATTGCTATGTTTATTAGGGGTGTGTGTGTGGGGGGCACAGCCCCCCCACTTGATTCGGGTTTGAAAGTTTGTTTTTTGTTTGTGGCCAAGTGATTTCTTTCCCTGTGCAGAAGTGGGAGTTCGTGGTTTTGAGATTTTATTTTCACGTCGAGCTTTAGGTATTCGAATACCCGAAGTTTGGCTATTATAATACACACCTGTGTGTTTGTGCACGTGTGTGTGTGTGTGTGTGTGTGTGTGTGTGTGAGAGTGTGCATGTGTGTGTGTGTGTGTGTGTGTGTGTGTGTGTGTGTGTGTGTGTGTGTGTGTGTGTGTGTGTGTGTGTGTGTGTGTGTGTGTGTGTGTGTGTGTGTGTGTGTGTGTGTGTGTATGTGTGTGTATGTGTGTGTGGGTGTGTGTGTGTATGTGTGTGTGGGTGTGTGTGTTTTAGGGAACTGCACTGGATCTGTAAAATGCAATGTATATTCTTTAGTATGGGAAGGTCAGAAGTGCTTTTGTGTTTCTGATAACTTGGGTAGACTCAGGAGATTCTTCTATGATTTTAATGAGGCTCACTGTAACAAAAGTGTGAAAACTTGTTTAGTTAATATAAAAGCTTTGAAAATTAGAAAAACGAACCAGAAGACAAGTTGCAGGATGATGGATCCTCTTTATTAAAACACACTTTAGCGCTTTCGTCACTCGTCCTGCAACTTGTGTTCTGGTTTGTTTTTCTAATTTTCCTGGTTTGGAGTGTATTCTGGTTGTTAATATAAAAACTTTGTAATTTCAGCTATTTGTGACTATTTCTTAAATTTATATAGTTATTTATAATCTTCTCTGACACAGTCATAGATTGTGCAGCGTTTGCTGCTGTACTCAAGGTGGTTACGTGCTATGTAGTCACTGCATTGCCTGTAACTAATTATTTCAACAGTGCTACATCTATATTGCTGTCCTTGGTGCTTAGAAAAGGTTCACCACTAGGTGGTAGTAAAAACACAGCATAAATGTTGGCCACACGCATACAAAAATGGTAGAGATGTGAAAGTACACAAGCATTTAAAATAGTTTTAATAAACTTAAGATGTCTGACGCATACAGTTGTGCAAGCACACATAGGCGTACATGTATTCACACAAACTCAGATGTACACATGCACATAAAATGTATATGCACAGTAATTAACATTAATTGTAAGAATTTAAGATGTACGATTTGAGTTGAAGTTTGATGAACAATGCAGTAACAGATTACCTGGTCTGGTATTGATGCTTTCCCTAGTGGTTTTGAGATTAGTACTCAGTACTATCATGATGCCTTTATTATGATGAACATCATTTGTAAATGTTTACCTGAGGTATGGGTCCTGTAACCATAACAGGACATATGTATATAAACTCAATTTAATTCTGCATTTATTGTATCTGAAACCTAGCATGATTGAACAAGTCTGTAAAAATATTTTTTTTTCTCATAAATATTTACTGTACGTAACATTTTTTTCTGAATGTATCTATGTTGGAGCTTCTCTCTCAGTGCCTCCACTGAAAATGGACATGTATCCAGTCGGACTATCCCGGTCAACAAATGTAAAATAAAATAAATAAAAAAATATTTTTATTTTTTAGTTTTAGTCTGCTCTGTTTTATTGTGTCAAGTCATTTGGCTACTTATTTTTTTTTTGTCAGATTAAATACATGCCTATTGATGTGTAAATTGTTGTCTTGTTCTTTTTTTGCGCAGAAATTACAATGAACTACGGTGTCATTTTTTAGAAATATATCATAACTGAGTCCTTAGGAGGAATCCCAAGAAACAGCACCTTCATCTGTGACACAATGATTTCCTTGTAAATGAATTTACCCTAGTAGAACACCAGTTCACTTCATGTCCAGTAATCACAGATACTTGGTTGGTATGATAGAAAAATGTCTATAAAATATTGAATATCTTGTACCACTGACTAGATTTAATAATTCTTGACACAGGATCACAGAGGCAAATAAGATCAAGTTAAATAATTTTATTTGTCACAAGCTTTCCCACAAAACTGTTATTAAGAGCCAAGGTAAACTATTCTTTGGTGAACGGTTGCTGTGTCCTGAATAAACCAGGTGATCTTATCCTTTGTTTCACCAGCAAACAGATACAAAGTATTGATAATCAGATACAAAGTAATGATAGTGTGAAAGTTTTACTTATGTTTATTCTGATTGTTAGTGCAACACCAAGATAAGTTAGCACACGTTGACAATAAGCATATTGTCTGTCAAAGAATATTGCTTCCTCTAACCATCTCACTGCTTTTCTTCACTGCATCTCTTTACAGCCCTCTTTAAACCCCTAGAGGAAGCAAATAAGGGCATTCAGAGATGTTGTTCTTCCAACTTAAAAGGACAGTCCCAGACATTTTTTGTTTTGATTCCAGTCTTGGTTACACTTTCAATCTGGCTTTCTGAGCATGCCCCAGCTTTGGTTGCAGGGGCTGGGGGAGGGGTGCTTACAGGAAGTTTCAATGGTCTTAGTCAAATTTCATCTCAAATTGCAGTTGTCCTCACAACAACTCTCACTGAGTTATTCATTAGTTTCACCTGTGATTTTTATCGCTGTGGTGGTGCTGCGGTAGCGTTGTCGCCTCACAGTAAGACGTTGTCCTGTTCGATTCTCAGCTAAAGCGTCTTCTGTGTGGAGACATGAGTGAACGGGTGTACCTTTTGTTGAAGGTTGTGCGTCAGAGTTGGCAACTCGGCATGTAAAAATCTACTGCCAATCATTAGCGGACCGGAGTTCCGCTGTGGCGACCCCTAACCGGGAAAAGCCAAAAGACACAACAACCTGTGATTTTTATCCTCAAAGAAAAGTAGCCTTTCAGGAATGTATTACCTTACAGGAAAGAATATGAGCAATGCAAATCTAAAATGTCAGTAAATAGAGTTTTCTGTTCATTTCATGTCATATTTTATTTTGTGTGGATTTGTGAATGCTAGCTAAGTGTTATGATGTCATGCATGACTGCCACTTGCTCTGTTGAAAGCATCAGCTCTGTTGAACAGTAGTAGAAACAGTCTTCTTGTTTTTATGTTTTGGTTTTTGATCTCTGAATATTAGCCAAGTGTAATGTTTTTCTGACCTGCTGAAAAAGAAAAAAAAAATAAAGAACACGTGTGTGTGACACAATCAACAGGTTAATTTTAAACAATTAAGTCTAAAACCTATTGTCATCACAATGAGAGCTTATAGTACGTTTACATACTAATTCTGAGATTGCTTTACTACAGAGTAAGGGGAATATTCCAAGAGACAGCTAAGAATTAGTACAGATTCACTAAACAGTACTCTTTTGACTATTATCACTTGCAGTTACGGTATGCAGAATAAATAAAGGAAATTAAGATAAGCTTTTTGACAAGTTCATAAAAAGTAAAGACTTAGGCTCTTGCCTAATCACCCCCATCACAAACACACACAAAAATGCTGTCACGTTATTGTTTCAAAATGATCAGGGACTGAATAAAAACATGGCTGCATAAAATAAATTGAAACCAGGACTAGGATTGATAATGAAGTGGTAAGTGGGTGGTAACAACTGGGAGGTATCAGGTCAAGTTTCTTTAGGTCAGAATTTTAGACTCTGGGACTGACCTTTAAACTAACTTCCAATGGCTGTATCCAGAGCCTTTTGACAAAATCAAGTTATATCCCCAAGATTCAAACAATTGTTCATATCTCTAGAATCATAAGTGTTACTAAAAAGTGTAAATGGCAAATCATTCCCCACAAACTAATTTTGATAGTGGTCACATTAGTAGGATTTTATAAGTCACAATAAAAATATAATCTTAATTTTTATGATGTTTTGTAAACAACTTACAAATAACTTAATGTTTATAAAGCACTTACGATAGCTCAAGCTACATACATACTATTATCAATATTTTGTTCACTATTACACTTCAGTCACACATAAGTTCATAGGTTCATAGGTGTGTACTAGGCCAATGGCCCTGGAGCCTTTACAAGCCTAGCCCATAGAAGTGCCCTGGCATCATACCACCGTTAGTTCCCAGTGCCTCTATCAAGTAGAGCCACTGGAGTGTTCGCTGGGGTGAATTTTCTATTTCCCATCCACTCATCAAGATTTGTCTTGAAAAGGGTCAGTGTGGTGCTCTGCTTGACATGTATGGGAAGTCTATTCCATAGCATGGGCATTCTCTGGGTTATGAACCTGTCCCTCCAGCATGTTCTGTTGATTGTGGTAATGAGGTTGAGGTCCCTGTAGTGTGTGGTGTGGAGAGATTGGGATTTCTTTAGGTATAACATTTCTAACAGAGCTGGATCAGACATGGCTTTGTAAGTCAAGCAGAGATTGCCTGTTAATAGACGATATAAGACAGAGAAAAGCTGGAGTTTTTGAGTCTGTCCATGTAGGGCATGTGTTTAAGGCCTAGGGTCCTCTTTGTGATGTACTTTTGTGGCCTTTCCAGCTGTTGAAGGTGTTTAGTGAGGTACATCATGGAGCGGCCTTAGGTCAACTGATTCCCTAGGCAAAAGGGCTCCACGGCGCCCCCTCCCACACCACCTTCCCCCCCCATCCTACCTACACCTACATCAAATGGAAAAGGAAAAAGTAGAGAGCAGCTGCCTAGCCCCTCTATAGTGTTGGCATGCCTAAGGCCGGCTATGGGTAAATGCCAAATGGAGCATTATACTTGATGATTAGTCTAATGAAGGAAGAATAGGAAGAATATCTTCCTGGATCTTCCTCCCTTGGCAATGTGGTGGTTGAAGGAGAGGTTGCTGTCAGCCTGTTTTCCCAGAGAACTCTGTATTATAGATATATATATATATATATATATATATATATATATATATATATATATATATATATATATATATATATATATATATATATATATATATATATATATATATATATATATATATATATATATATATATATATATATATATATATATATATATATATATATACATATATATATATATATATATATATATATTTATTTTATTTTATTTACATTTGTTGACCGGGAGTGTCCGACTGGACATAGGTCCATTTTCAATGGAGGCCCAGGGAGAAAAGCTCCACAGTTAAAATAAACAGACAGTAGTTACATCGGATTACATAGCAATTAACAATATAACATAGCAATTACTTACAACATATTTACAGATGAAGAACATAGTACATCAGTAGACAACTAGAATCTTTATCTGTGAAGTACATAACAGACATTAACAAATGTTACAATAAGAAGTTCCTGCTGTATAATAAGTACTGGCTTATGAGCATCTGAGCTTGCTATAATCAAGGTAGTTAGTGGAGTGGAAAGAAGACACATATATGTATATGTGAGTGTGTGTTTGTGACTATATATATATATATATATATATATATATATATATATATATATATATATATATATGTGTGTGTGTGTGTGTGTGTGTGTGTGTGTGTATCTATCCAGCTATAACTATCTATCTATCTATCTATATATATATATATATAGGTGGCATGACTTTAGTAAATTCCCAAATGTCAATATCTGTTATGATGGAATACTTTGGTCAGCAGATAATCGCCAGGTGTGTAGGATCAATAGTCTCTGGGGCTGAGAAAGGAGTGTTAATGAACAATGGGAAACTGTTAAGCTTTCCAAAGCTATCTAGTGTGATCTTGGTGTTAGTTTATGTAATTACTAGGGGTGTGGGAAGTGCAGCCCACATACACTGGGGCACAGAGGGGCTTGCATTCTGCAAATATTTTTTTGCTTTTTTTTTTAACTTTTACTTTGTCTACAGGAGGATTTTCTTCATGCATGCATGTTGCACTGTACATGTTTGGATTGACACTTTTGTGGTTGACATTTGGGTGTTTCAGTTAGAGTAAGTACACCTATATCTGTCTGTTGATATATATATATATATATATATATATATATATATATATATATATATATATATATATATAAATTGGTGAATGTAAAATGATCTAAGCAGTATAAGATAGACAATAAAAATATCTAAACTGAAAAATACCTAAACACAAAATGCTGACAACATTGAAGTTATACTAGGGAAGGGTTTATGCCCCTTTGCCACTGTTATGTGACCTTGGAGTTGGTATATATAATTCGTAGAAGGTGTAGGGCTGCAGGGGCCCAACATCTAACCATATAGAAAACCACTGGCCAATCTAACAAAATTAAACCACATTTTGTCAATGTTTTAGCGGGGGGGGGCAAAACCCCTACACTTCACACCCCTTCTAAGTAGATATACCAAATTCTAGGCTGTACAACTGTGGGGAAAGGGCATAAATCCTTTCCTTGTATAACCTCAATTTTGTGTTTAGCTATTTTTCAGTTTAGATATTTTTACTGTCCATCTTCTGCTGTTTGACTCACTTTTGTTGAAGAACTGGACAACTTCATGCTCCCTATTTACTGGTCATAGCTGGCCTTAGGCACAGGGCACTTTTCCAGTATTTATTTAGTGTAGGTAGACCAGGATAGGGGCACCAGATGGTGTGGTGGGGGCGCCGTGGAGCCCTTTTGCCTAGGGCACTAGTTGAACTAAGGCCGCTCCTGTTACTAGTGGTATAATGGTGAATTCCCCAAAGATTACTTCAGATACAGTTGCACAGAAACTCTACTCAAAAAAACACAGCAAGGGCTTAAAATACACAAACCATACTTGGCTTACAAACTAGTTTAAAGTTTGATGACGCATCTTTAGTAAGCGTGAATAAATGGCTGAGAGATTATTCCTAGTTATTGGAAATCAGGCTCTGACATCCTATACCCTAAATTGATACTTGCATGTGATCAGTTCATGGTTTTCCTCTAAAGCATATCCTTTATTTATACTTCAGGGAAGAAATATTTCCATAAACTTGGAAGTTTGCAGATGCTGTCCCTCTGCCTAAAGAAGGATCAAATTACAAAATAGAATCCTATGGGCATATATCTGTGTTATCCCTACTTGATAAGATGCTGAAAAAGGCAACACCTAAGTAGCTTAGATCCTACATGGAGTCATATGATATGTCGCATGATTGCCAAGCTGGCTTTAGAAAAATTAAAACCTCCACCAATAATCATTCATTTATTAAACTGGTCAGCAAAAAACCATGAGGACAGCAGACTTGCTGGTGTGTTTTTGTAGCTCAGTCTAGCAAGAGCATCTGAGTTTGCAAATCATTCTGTGCTGATTACTGAGTTACATCTGTATGGCTTAAATAATTTTATCCTGGCATTTAAGTTATGTGAGTAACAGGGCACATTGGGTTTATATTGGATTGCAACATTGTCACACTTATTTTATTAAACACGGTACTCTACAGAAATAGTTTCTTGTGCCCATACTATTTACGCCATTCAGTGATTGCTTTTTATTTGTGATCCTGTACTTAATTAACTTTATAGTAATGGTATGGTAATCTGCTCATCTGAGCAATTGCACTTTGTTTTTTGTTTTTTTGAATTTTAAGACCAGCCTAGCCATATTTTATCAAGGCATACCTGAGCTGGGCATTTAAGTTAAGTTTGGCAAGTCATTGGGTTTCACATAATGGTTAAGGTGCTTACTTCGCAGACCCAAGGTAGAAGGTTTGATTCTCACCTTTTAAAGGGAAACTGGCTAGATTTAACATGGCCCACAAGGGCAGCTATCCCAGTACTTACCTATGCAATCCTGAATGCTGCTTTTTGATACATATCAATGCTTTGTATCAGTTAAAGGACTGGGGAGTTTTCATGGTCCTAATGGTGGTATTACTGAGTCAGCGACAGCGTAAAGTTTTAAATACCAAACTAAACCCTGTGCTGCATCTTATAACTCAGATCAGTAACACAGCATATTACACCCATATTACACCCTGTTACTGTGATTCAGGGTAACCACTTACCCAATGGTGCAAACATTGTGTATAGGTAGTTACAGTTTGATGACTGGGGCTCTAAAATCTGAATACTACTGTATTACTTTTCATAATGCTGGATGGCTATTCTTTCATATATGAGATGGACATACTTCGCAGTGACGGCTTGTGCCATTGGACTGCAGGAGTGCAGCCCCCCCCCAGCTGTGGAAGAAAGAAAGAAAAGAACATGTTAAAAAATAAAAATATATATTTATTAATTATTTAAATATTTACTGGCTGGGCAGTGCTGTAAGTGAGTCCGACTGACTCGCAAAAACCCGGAACTTGTAATGCGCACGCTCGGCGAGTTTCTGTTTTTTTTTTTTAAGTTTCTGACACAAAATCTGTATCTGGACTGTTGATTCCCAGAAGTCTATGTGGTTTAACCGCACAGTGAAGTGAAAGGGGATCGGACTGCCACATCCACAGTCACGTACCTGAAATGGACGGCTGGATGGCTACTGATTGGTTCTCGCTCTCATTGAAAAAGAGTTGTTTTTTTTTTTGGCTTGAGAGAGTTCCGTTTGACTTCCAACAGAGGTTACAGAGCTAGCTGCTAGCTAATTTGATTTCCTCCAGTGGCAGTACTTCAGTTCATGATCAGACAGAAACAGCAGCCAGTCACTCATTGTTTTACTTTAAATTGAGGTAGGTCAAGTGTCTGAGTCCGACTCCTCCTGCAAAAGTTTTGGCCTTACATCATTTTCTATATGTTACTTGTAGCAATGGTTTTACAGAATCTGGTTGCAGAAATTGTTTTGAGAAGGTTTTTTTTTATGTTGTTGTTCTTGCATCGGTCTGCAGCTGGTGGTAATCATACATTACTGATGCGACAAACTGTAGTCCTGGTGATAACGTTAGCGAGGATATTGGCATGTGGTTTGTGTTTCACATACTCGTATCGCTAAACATGCACACAAGGCATTCCTGTCTTTTGCAAATTATGATGACAAGCTTGTTTTCCAGAGAAGAGACCAATGAGGCAAACAAGAAGAAAAAAATTGGTGGTACTTTGTAGCGTTCATAGTTAACACAAGTTGCATTAGCTTCATCTTGCAATGTTCTACACTAAGTTGAAGTGACCTAGGGAATACTGATTGATAGGTAACTTAATTATACAGCTGTCAGCTTCTCTCAGAATGTGATGTTTGAATATCTGTACAGACAGTGAAAATAGATGCAGCTTTAGACTGTACAATGCATCTGACAGAAGCTTAATCTCAATGTTACTGAAACTAACTGGCTTTACGTTCTTTGTTGTAATCACTCTTACACAGTTAACTGATGCATATCTTTCCAAATAACATTTTCATGCCTTCCTTAATTACAGTAATTATCTAAAGAGGTAGAGTTTAGCAGGTGTAAGCTTCTTACGTATGCTTATCACAAATGCTTGTTACAACCTATCTTTTCAGGATGCAGCCATTCTGATTGAATGGCAGAGGTGTGTGAGTGACACAGCGAAGGACTTTGTATTGTACTATACATCGTTTTCATAGTTAGGTGCACTGTGGGTGTTCTTCAGTAAATCACTTGAACTCTCTGTTATATCAAAATACACCAACACCAGTACAAATCTAATACTCTGTCATGAAAAAGAACTGAACACATCACTTAGCAACACTTAAGAGTATGTAAGTCTTGTCCACACTTCAGCTAGGGATTGTTAATGCAAGCAGGATCACTAACCAGAGGCAACTCACATACCTCAATAAATTACTGTACCTACCATGCATCTAGGAAATGCTGTAAGAAGCAGTCATTGAAATTCCAGCATGATGGATAGTAGAATTCTGATTTTTACCTCCTAATATCATTATGATAACTGCTCTAGATGTATTGGGTATTGCTTGTCAATTTTATAACAAGTTTGAAGAAGGTTCATAGGTAGGTACTAGGCTATCGGCCCAAGGGCCTACATAAGCCTAGCCAGCAAGGTACCATAGCTTACACCACCCAAGAAAGTCATTTTCCTGTGCCACTGTCCAGCAGAGACACAGAAGTGATCCCCGGGGTGTATTTCCCATCCACTCATCAAGATTTTTCTTGAAGAGTGCTAATGAAGAACTTTGCTTGACATAGATGGGTAGCTTCTTCCAGAGTATAGGAAGTCTCTGGGACAGGAATCTATCCCTCCAGCATGTCCTGTTTATTGTGGTGACAAGGTTTAGGTCCCTAGAGTGTGTAGGTTGGAGGGATTGGGATTTCTTTAGGTGTAGCATGTCCAACAGCTCTGGGTTTGATATATCTTTATATGTTAGGCAGAGATTACCTCTACGATATGCTAAGGAGTAAAGCTGGAATGCTTATATTATGAATATTTTGTGTAGTTATCTTTGTGTGCCACAGCCACTGCCTACAAAAGCTTAGAGTGTCTATTCTAACGGTTAAGTTCAGTTGTACTGTATATCTGCTTAGTTGACTGTCACCTTACTGAACAAACCTAGCTACAACAAGCAGTCTCCACTTACTAGTCTAGTGTTTTATACAGTCTGCATGGAGAGACAGCAGTCATCGTCTTCTTCCTCTTTTGGCTGCTCCCGTTAGGGGTCGCCACAGCGGATCATCTGTTTCCATTTCTTCCTGTCCTCTGCATCTTGCTCTGTCACACCAAACACCTGCATGTCCTCTCTCACCACATCCATAAACCTTATCTTAGGCCTTCCTCTTTTCCTGTTACCTGGTAGCTTCATCCTTAGCATCTTTTTCCCAATATACTCAGCATCCCTCCTCAGCACATGTCCAAACCAACGTAATCTTGCCTTTGGCTTTGTCTCCAAACCTTCCAACCTGGGCTGATCCTCTAATATACTTATTCCTAATCCTGTCCACCCTCGTCACACCCAGTGCAAATCTTAACATCTTCAAACTATTCTTCTTTATATTTATTACAGCAGTAATATTTGGAAACTTGTTTTGCAGAGTAGCAAACAGCTACTCTGATTATCAAGGATGCATTGTGTTTGAATCACTGTACCTATCCATAGCTATTTTGCTATGCACTACCTGACTATTAATCTGAGCTACAATTTTTTTTTTATAAAATGTTTATGGCCTCAAAGTAGACAGTACACCTGAAACCGTGCTACAGGTCTCAAACGTCATAATGCTTACCTCAACACATATTCTTTGCCTGGTGACTTTAATGAAACTAATCGAGATGATTTATTATAATACCTGGATGGTATGATTACATATCAAGAATGTTTGCTTGCAAATGATGGCATATCCCTACTACAAGAAATGTCAAACATTCCATTTCGGCAGTTCATTTCCAGTTTTCTTTTCTGCTTTTTGGCTTATCAGCACCTCTGGAAATCTTATAAATTCATAGTCTCTTTTTTTTTTTTATTTATGCACCAAAAGAACAAATTAAAATTATTTTCATATGGAAATGATTACTTTATCAAACTATGTTCATCCCCATAGTTGAAGAATGACTTGGTAACAGTAACAATGTTGTTCCTGTTTCTGGGATTACAGTAAACTAGGACAAGACCACTGATTCCACTGACCAATTTCAGTCTCAGCCTAGGGTAAACACAATAAATGCCTGGCACTGTATACAGAGTGAATGACAAGTGAATATCATAGTTGGCTTGAGAGTATAATGGCATAAACACAACAGCATAAAGGCACTATATGTGTGCATTATATACAGAGAGCGGAAATCACAGAAGGAAAGAATCACAATCAAAAACAGAGTCAGAGCAAGGTATGGGGAGGGAAGAAGGTTGAGAAGAGGTTAAATTATATGACCAGAGAGCTAGCAGTTGAATTTTCCTAGAGTCTTAAAATGTGTGTTTATATCTAATCAGAAAATGGGGTAAGACTTTTGTTCATTTATTTATCAGTCACCCAGATGAAACAAGGCAATGTGTCAGACAAATGGACAATGTAATGCCTTCTGATTTTTTTTTCACAGCTGTTATTCATAAATCAAAGGAAGCAGCATTGCATATAAAAAGTTTTAATACATTCGTGTACCTCATTAAGAGGAATGTACCTCATTTGGTGTCTTAAAAAGTTCAGGTTCCTTGAAGTTCCACATTAAAAGGGTCTGTCACACATTCAGTTTTAGGAAATTTTTAATTGATATCCATGGAAAATAGAAATAAATCATATTAATTCATTAAAATATATTTTTTTCTAAGTAAAACCAGCATATTTTAACCACCATATGACCTTCTTATCTGAAGTTGTTAGTAACCCATTAATTAAGTGTTGTACATTTTGTCTATTTGTTCCACATTATGAGGACTAATGTTCCTCGTTTTGAAGATGGCAGGTTGAGAGCTATGTTCTAATGGGATCCGGATACATGCTTGACTAGTATATGTCCGAATCACAAAACATCGAACACACATACACGAAAGCGCTTAACATCGACAAGTGCTTCAGTGTATGTGTGCCTGTTTCATAGATCGGACTACAGTGCAGGTAAGGGAAAATTCCTTTTCCCCACTGTAGTGTGATCTTGGAGTGAGAATAATAAAGTAGGGGGAGTGTGGGGGGTGCAGGGGGGCGAAGCCCCCCTGCAGAAACCTAGAGTTTTTTTTTTTGAACTACACATAAACAGAAGTGCTTTTCGATGTTAAATGCTTTTGTGTCTGTGTGTTCAATGTTTTGTGATTCGGACATATGCTAGTTGAGCATGTGTCCTAGACCTGTTCTAATATATTATATACCAAATAGAAGTTGATGCGGTTTTAAGACGAAATGGAAATACATATTTTTTGTGGATGGCAATCGTCCTTCTGTGTTCAGTGTACCAAAAGTTCAAAATGATATGTCATTTTTAGGGTTATCAGGAAATGGGTCAATGTCAGCTGAGTCATGCAGGGTAGTGGTGGTCTGGCAACAGTAAGTGCCTTGGGCTGTATTAGTTCTTCTGTTCTGAGTCAATTTCTTGTATTAAAATTCTTTATATCTGGACTAAACTCACTCATTCTAAGTAGATGAAACTCTCCAGTTAAGCTAGATTTAATGTCTGTGTTTAAAAATTTTGAGTGGAGTTAGTAATGTAATCCAAGTAAGTAACCCTTACACAGATAGCGACGGAGCCAAGTTAATGTTGCTGATTCCTTGTTTCAAATAATGCAGTAGAATGTTGTCTGTCTAAACTGAGGTATCATTGGAGGTGTTGCTTGAAACGTATTCTTTCATTCAGAAGGGTGTGTGGTACGCATTTACCACTGTTAAGAGACATTTTATTTGCCTCTTTAGATCATCCAGATTATATACTGAATATTGTGCTTGTTCTGCTTGATATTCCTTTTAAAACAGCGCTGCTTTGTTTGCAAACAGTTATCTAATTTCGACAAGAGTTTAAAAGCTGTATCTTTCCAGTAACAAAGATTTCTAATCAAATCTAGTGTATTGTATGGAGTCCTGTCTCACAATCCATGTGGACAAATGTTGTGTTATCACTGTGGTGCAACATTAGGATTTTGTAGTAGCTCAGTCTCACATAAACTGTATATGTGCATGTAATAGGCAATTAATTCCTCAAGGGCAAGTCATTGAATTTGTGTATGAAACACTGTGACTGAAATGTAAAATATTTGCCAGTAGCTACCTCTTCATTAGGGACAAATCTCTTTACTATGGAATTATGCAGATTACTTTTACTTCTGCAGGGATTCAGCTTATTGGCTGATATTGATGGATTGTAATGACAGATGTCTGAGTGGCCTTTTATGATGGAAATTTTCTGAAATGGGTAATTTTGTCATTTTTGGTTCATAAGTTTTGTTTCATTGCTGTAATGGCTAGTATGAAACCTGACCCAACAACAATAGGCTAGCCTTAATGCACTGTTTGTTCATCAGACCTAATTACTCTAATGAAATGGTATCATTTCATTTACAGTGGTACCCATCTCACAATAATAAACAGCTACATAAAAAGAGAGAGTTTGTGTGTGTGTGTGTGTGTGTGTGTGTGTGTGTGTGTGTACATCTTCCTCTCCCACTATATATATATATATATATATATATATATATATATATATATATATATATATATATATATATACATAGAGAGAGACACACACACACACACACACACACACACACACACACACACACACACACACACACACACACACACACACACGCACACATACACACAACACACAATTTCATGTAAATTGGTAAGCATGGCCAGCATTGATCCCACTGTACCATAGCTCCAGCCCTTTCTAGTTGGCCACACCCCTTCCTGATGGCCCCACCCATTCAGCTGTCTCCTGCATCCCCCCTTTGATTTGAAGTCACCAGATGCCACTGCATACTTGATATACAAATTTCACAATAGTTGTCTGTAGGTCCTTATGTCTGACACTCAGAAGTCATAAGATAACTAGATCATTTAGATCTAGTACAGTTTCAACCTCTTTACTCTTCATATCTCATGATTTTTTGTTTAAACATTCTATTGTACTTGGTAAGATTTTCATTTTTTTCCTTCTCAGGAAATTAGCTTACTTTAATAACAGATAAGATAAAAACTTAAAGCTTTACTTTGGTATGAAATGGAATACAAATGTACAAGTGAAATTACTTAATTTTTACCTTAAATAGTTATGTTTGTTGTTGGGTCTTGTGGATGTGTTATACATAAAGAAACAATATTATGATTCTGTTTTAATGTTTGTATTATTTCTCGATTTTTGCCCATGTGGCATAGTTGACTGATAAGCTTGGAAAACACACTGTTCATTGCAATGTCATGCCTATTGTAGTTGCCTTTAAAAGAGGGTATGATAAAGCTGAAGTTCAGAGTTAATTCTGAAGGAGGCAGGCAAACCAGAGTGAGGCAACTCTTTATGGTCACTAGCAAGGAATATCTGTCTGTCTGTACTTGTATGTCATAGTCACTGTCTCCAAATAAAATCAGATTCCTTGCCTTTGGGTCTACAGAGGGTTCTGATGAGAAGTCTCCAATGAATGATGTGCAAAGAAAGAAGGCAGTCTGGAAGTTGTCCAGGAACCTGGAAAAGGGATAGCAAACATCTTGAAAAACGAATGGAATTACCCTTACCTATTTAGGAAGTTGAATTGAGAACAAAAGGCTGATACCTTTAAGTGCTGTTTGTTTTTAGCATCTTTGGAAATAAGCCAAATAACTGTGTTTTCCATCCAAGTTTAATTTTTTTCTTGTCTGAACTGAACTGAATACTAAAAAAATAACTGCACACTGGATATTGTGTATTTGTATCTGTTGCATTTGTGAGTTGATTTCTTTTCTGTATTTTTGCAAGAATGCATCTTCCCATCCCTGTAAATAAACCTCAGTTTAAAAGTTCCAGAGACTGCCTTTAATCATGTTAGCACAGCAATGTGCTACACCTAATACTGACAGACATTATATTATGATTTTTCATCTCTTTGCTTGTTTCTGATTAGTTATTTCTGCTCATGCTGCACGATTGTGAAACCCCTGGTAGCTGGATAAACCTTGCAGCATTCGTATGTATAGCTGTACTCACAAATTGTATGTAAACACTATTACATTACATCTGCAACAAAGCTGTTGTTATATGATGTCTTCTTCCATGCCATAAATGCTATCTAGTAATGTCCTGCAAGCTGTGTGTGCTGGCAATTACAAGCCATCTTCTGACCTATACAATACTCCCTTCAAATGATATATATGTTATTTTAATCTTAGGTTAATCTGGGTTTTAATTTTTAAACAAAATTACTCAATACACATTGATAATATATAACTGTCAAAAGACAGGGCAGATGTAGTCCTGCCCTAGTGTTTAAACAACGTCACCATCTATTGTTAGAGGTTAATTAGATATTTGTATTTAATAAAATATTCTGCTCATTTTCTAGTTTTATACATTTGTGTGGAATATTTAGTGTTTATTACCTGCCATATTTCTTTTGTTCCCCCCATTATGGGACTCCCCTATAAAAGAAACTATAGCATATCAAGGTCAGTGTGTTGTTGCAATGGTGAAAAACTTATGAAATAGGACTTGCACCATAATCATAGCTTAATTAAATTTTGAGGAGAAAATTGAATAATGACTTCTCAAGATCATAAAATTAATGTATAGAATGAATGGATCTAGAAGACAATGCATTCCAATGTGCTCATAAAAAAGATAAATCATATATGTGTTATATACGGGTATACTTCTATTCATTGAAAACACGTTTTTCTGAATAACAGAAGTACGAACTCACTTCAGAAAAAGTGCACTTAAAAGTGCACTTTTTCACAAACATCAGTTTACCGAATTGGGAAATAAAACAGACAAACTCTGCAAACACATTTGTGCAGCCTCCACACCCACCCTACTTATACACACTAACTCCGAGATCACATTACAGTGGGGAAATGAGTGTTTCCTTAGCCCCACTGTACCATGCTTCAGTGAACCGGAAATGTGTGTTTGCAGAGTTTGTCTGTTTTGTTTCCTGGTCCGGTGAACTGGTATTCGCGAAAGTGCATTTTCGGTTGAATGCACTTTCACTGAAGTGGGCTCGTACTTCAGTTATTCAAAAAAAAGTGTTTTCAATAAACAGAAGTAGACCTATATATATATATATATATATATATATATATATATATATATATATACGAAATCCTGAACGCACAGAATCCCGACGCCCAAAATACCGAGACAAAAAGCCCAAAACCCCACATTACCGAAACGTTGAAAGCGCGAAATTCAAAATTGCGAAACTAATACATGCATACAGCACACACACAGACATACACACACCCTCCCCCATAACCAAACAAACCACCCTACACTAACGATTTGTCCCGTACACCCCCATGTGGGGGGCTGTGCCCCCCACACCCCCCTACTTTATTATTCTAACTCCGAGATCGCACAAACATATACACAAGGCAAACTCACACCCACACATTACAGTTCCTCACACACACACACACACACACACACACACACACACACACACACCCACACAGACCACATTCACAACACACACTTACACACACTAAAGCCCCTCACAAACGCACTTACACACACACATACTTACCTGAACCGCAACACCAGAAGCGCTAACTCAAAATCCCTTAACATCAGGATTTTGAATTTCGCGCTTCTGGTCTTTCGGTAATGTGGGATTTCGGGCTTTTCGTCTCAGTATTTTGGCATGTACAATGCACACACACACACACACACACACACACACACACACACACACACATATATAATATATATATATATATATATATATATATATATATATATATATATATATATATATATATATATATATATATATACTTTCCAATAAGAAGCATGCAGAAATCTGTGGTAATAAAGTACACTATGTGACTGTGAATCATTTCTGAAATGTTAACAAATAGAGTAGCCATGGAGTTAAAGAGAAAAACTGCTGACACAGTAAACATGGAGGAATGTAGTCTGTGTTAAAAAAGGTAGGGATGAATAGCAGCATTTGTGTTAGAATTGACAAGAATTGATGAATCCTCCTGGGTGCAGTAGCATATGACACGTTATAGTTGAAAAGGTTCTGAGTGGTCTGAGAGGAGAGGAGGCATCTTAGCCAGACTGCATCCACAGAATAACTAAAATCTTCTAAGAGCACTATAAAAATACAGCTACAGAAACGTAACGAGAAAGTGCAGCCAGTGAAAAAAATAAAAATGACACTAGAAAAATAATGGGCTGAAAGGACAAATGACATGCAAAAAAACATATCTATCTCTTTATGTTTTTTTTTTTAATCTGGGCTTTCAAGCCGGGAAACATCTGTTTTCTGCAGAAGTCTGAGAATAAAAGCCTCATCACAAAACTAAAGAGTGTACAGTGGTACAGTAGCATACCCTTGTACAACTGATTCTGAGTACACATGCTGGAGCTGTAAAAACACGCTGCTGTAAATGATTCAGAGAACATAGATGTTTCAGAGGAAGCCACTAGACAGCAGTACATGCGGGTCAAACCAGAAGTAGGTAGTATTCAGTAGTGTTTGCAAATCACAGCATTAAATTGCAGCATAAATAGCTAGATATCGGGGTAGTGGGGAGATGAATAGTATAACATTGGTGGTAAAAGCTCAGATATTTATTTATTTTGTATATTGAATAAAACAGAGTATGGTGGAAGAAGTAAAGTAAATAAGAATCGGTTAGTTTGCAAAAAAAACATGGAAAATAAATTGAGACAGCAAACAAACTGGAGAAACAGCAGAGATTGGAACAAAAAAATGCAAAAATGTAAAAGTAAAGCAAATAAACCCCATATATGAAGTAGAGAATAGATGTATTTACAATGCAAAAGAAATGCAAAGGCCCAAATATTTCTTGGCTTTCAAATGCCCTGGAGCAGCTAATCTGTACTCCCAGTAGGAGAAAAAGATATCCTAGATCTGGTACTCGCTGCCCCCCCCCCCATGTGATGTTCTCACTTGTAAGATCAGATCACAAAGAGGTCTCCCTTGAAATAAAGGTAAAACTAGTCTCCTCACCTAATCCCAATAAATTTAAGAACTTCTGTAAGGTAAATTTCCTCTTATTAAGGGATGACACAACTATTTTCCAAGCACCCCCATATCGGGAAAACACAGAAATCTATGCAGCGGCTTACACAAATGCCCTGTATGACCATAAACAACTGCATATAAACAGCAGTACCAGACTAAAATGAACCCAGGTCAAACCACAAAAACAAGCCACCCTGGTGGCTCCTGGTATTAATAGGTTGTACAACACAGCAAAAAGAAAGAAAATCCTTTGCAGAGCAAAAAGTCCCTCATTAGTCTAAACAAATGAATCAGGGAACAATTCAAGTCTCTGAAATTAGACTTTGAGGTAAAATTAGCCTCCAAAGCTAAGGATAACCATAAGGAATTTTTCAGTTATGTCTGCAGTTTTAAGGGCAACACCCAACAATATACGTAATTAGATATGGCATTACCTATACTCAGTCAGAAGATATAGCAAATATGCTGGCTGACTAAATTCAGCTCAAGTTTCATCTCCCCATCACCCCCAGTTTTCCTCCAAGAAATACCATCCATCACTCTACCACCAATTATCACCAAAGAACAGGTTGCCACTTCACTCTCTAAAGCTAAAAACACATCTTCACTGGGGCCTGACAGTATACCAGGTTGCCCCTTAAACAGCTTAAATCAGGACTTATCAGCTCCATTACACTCTCTTTGTCCTGATAGAGTGGAATCATCCCTCAGAATAAAGAATGACTATCTACTGACTTTGGAAATTGCAGACCCGTAAGTTTGACTAGTCTTATATGTAGGGTCATGGTAAGAATAATCATGGAGCTGATAAATAACGATATAGGAAACCTCCAAACATGAGAGTCAACCCAAATTAGCTTTGTCAAGGGTAGGTCATGCCTACTGAATCTGATGGATTTCCTTGAAAAAGTCACTAAAGACATGGATGAGGGTAAAACAGTACAAACTGCCTATCATCCTGGCCATGACATTTGACACAATTCCTTACTCCGGTATTATAAATAAACTCACAAAACTGGGCATAAATCCCTATTTCACTAGCTGGATAGCTCACAGACAGGACACATGGTTAAAGTGAGTAAATCCAGATCCAGCAAGAGGCTATTTACTAGTGGTGTGTCAGAGGGCTCCATGCAGGGACCACTCCTGTTCAGAATATACTTCTCTGAAGTCAAAGCTAATGTAGAAGTCCTCTGGATGACAAAGCTTGCCGACAACTGCAAGCTGGTGGCAATCATTGAATCACCTATCGATGTAGATATCCTTCAGGAGGGTCTAGATCAAACAAATGATTGGTAGCGGAACCATGGCCTAAAATTAAATATGAAAAAATGCATTATCATACCCTTTGAGAAGTTAAATACTCTGCAAATTACAACTTCAATAGCACACCTCTAAGAATAGACTCAAAGGTTGAGAGATCTAGGTACACAGACAGATAGTAGCCTGAACTTTCAGAGCCAAGATGTACACAGTAGTGAGTAAGACCTTCTATGTGGCACGACTTATAAGTAAAAGATTGGTATCCAAATCCAAGGAAATTATAGTCCTGCTGTACTCAGCCCACATTAGACCAATAATCAAGTGCAGTGTGGCACTTATGTATTTGACTAGGCAGTCACAGCAGCTGGAATGACCTCAGAGGTTTCTCTCAAGGAAAATACAGGGTGTAAACAACATGTCCTATGCAGATAGACTAACAGCTCTAACCCTTTACTCTGTCTTCTACCGACTATTCAGGGGTGACCTATGCCTGACCTACAAGACACTCACAAATCCAGCCCTGGTGGAGCTGCTACACATCCACAAGTCAAACAGCACAAGGTCACCTGATCTAAGGATCTAAACTTAGTCAGTGACTGAAGCAAAACATGCTGAAGAGACAGATATGTATCGCAGAGATGGCTTTCTAGTCACTTTAAGCAGAGCCCTCCACTGGCCCTCTTCAAACACAATTTGAATCAATGGATGGGGAATTGCAAATTCACACCTGGAATAATGCCTGTGTCCCTTATAGACAGGGACAATCTGTAAGATACTCAAGGCATAGGCACAAACCCATGCTATCTTGTTGCCCCTAGGTTTCATATATTCGGTAGAATCTGGCTATATTGGCTATGCTTGAAAGGGCTCTTAAGCCATTAGCCTACTAATCTCCTATGAACTTATGAAGCTATGTGATACAGTTGTATGCACAAGCAGTTATAGCATCTAAGTCATGCTCGCTTTTGGGTTACTGTCTAAGACCAAGAGGTAGGTATTAGTATCACCATTCAATGATCTTCAGTTAATTAGTCACTGTGACCACTGACCAGTCAGCATTCAGGTAACACATTTACTGATTTGCCTAGTGCAATCTGATTTAACTGCATTTGCAAAATGGGTTGAAGGCTACTAATCTGAATATGAACCCTCCGGTAAGCTTGTCTATATTGTACCTACAGTTCAAAAAGGAACCAGTAAAGAACTGAATGTGGTTGATTCTTCACAGTCAATAGCAGGATAGACAATGAATCTAAGATTTTTTCCAGTGTGGTCGGTGATCCTAGGAAGAGTCCATTTGACAAAAAAGTGAGAATTCAAAACTCCACAATTTTAGTAGCACGCAACCCTGAGCACAGTAGAGCAATAATGGGCACACCTGTAACAAACACATAGGCAAACATATATACATGGGAGGATGCATATATTTATAATATTACACCTAAGGCTAATATGCAGATCTTATTTTATAAACAGTTTTTGTAGTAAGATCAGGGAAAGATTTGCATAAGAGAAGTAAAGAAAGGGCAATGAAACATGTAAAAACTTCAATAAATATATACTGTCAGTAAATAGGCTCAAAGACTGTTTAAACCCAGAGAAGATGAGTTGGTGAAGATGGGAATAGGAAGCAAGGATGATGGAGATCGTATCTGGTAAATGTAGAAAAGAATACAATGAAAATGATAAAAAAAAAAGAAAGATGACTTGGATTTTAGTAAGATGTGAGACTAGACAGATGGGTAACAGAGGAAGTGCTTTAGGTGACTAGCAGGTGGGAAAAAGTAATACTTGAATTATGAGAAGGAGGTGTTTGAGGCTCTGGAAGTTAGCACAGAATATTAAAGCTCTGAGATGTTAATGAGTTGCTTCCTGAAATGCAAGGGTACAGGGCCTTATTCCTTTCACCTCTGTTCGCCATCTGTGTAACTCTAAGCAAGTCACTTAACCAGATAACATTCCGAGGTTGCTTGTAAAAAGGGACATTTGTTTCCAGGGAGCTCACCAATTAACGAACAAATAAAACAAAAACAAATGGAAGATGTATCCATTAATTATGAAGCTAGACAGTTTAAGGCATTTGAAAAAAACGAAGACAGCATGTGGCTAGTGCAGAAGATTCAGCTATGAAGGGATTAACTGAGTGTAAAGCAAAGAAAGACAAAGAAGTGAATCAGACAAGGTAATTTCAGCAATAATATAGAATTGTAGTTTAGATATAACTTTGAGAAAGACTGTTACTAACTCTGAGAAAGTTAACTGTCTTTTTTCTAAAACTGCATAAAAACTAAAGTAACTACTGGAGCTTATCACACTTTAAAATGTGTAAATATGCATTTAACAGACAAAAGTAAAAATGTTACATTATGTGTTCTTGTTTTCTGTTAACATGCAATGTTTTAATATAGATGTGTAAAGAAGAATGTAATTATATTTGATTTTGTGGAAATGTACTACATTTAAACTAAGTTTTACTTCTTTCTTAACTGCAAATGTTTGCAAAGTCTGTAGCTTGGATGGTCGTCCATTAGATCACATGGTGACTTCTTTATTTGTAGTCAGCTTGGAGAATCGTATACTTTTCCTTTGTACATAAAACTGTGGGACCAGGAAAGTTATCTTCGATATTCAAACAAAATCCACAGGAACTGTTGTTTTGGGGACTTATAACTAGAATGACTTTTAATCCTAGTCCGTTAACAGTTACTGCTAAAAGGCATTCTGGGGCCAAAGTTGCGAACTGGAAAATGCCAAACATTCTCTTTTTGGACTTAAAAGGCAGAAAAAGTGTAGGAGCAGTGCATCTTTAGCCAGACAAAGGGCAGATTTTAAGTTAAAGGTCATGTATATTTTTCTGACCATTAACTACTCGTCATTGTTTCATTTTTTACTTTCCAAACCTTTTACTGTTTGCATATTTACTTGGAAAATTAAATGGTTTAACTTATTTATTTTTATTTAAGACAAGAACGTCATTATTTAGCTTTTAATGCTTGTTAATGATGATTTGTTCATTATAAAGAAATTATGCATTTTATTTATATACCCAACTGTTTCCCATCCTGTCTAGGAATGGAGACTGGTTTGATGTCATTGCTATCATTTAAACATTTAAAAGCTGGCTTTTTGAAGGGTGAACAGTAAAGCACTTTCTTGTTTTGTTAATTTTGACTAAGAAGTGGTAGTGTACCATGACTCTTGGGAATGGGGTATTTGGTGCTGTAGAGCCAACATTTGACCCCATTCTAAAATATTGTGTTGGCATTTCTGTACAAAAAAATAATTATGGTCAAGCTTCAATTACCCTTGGTAAGTTTGCAGTGAAAAGCATTCATTGAGCTCAATTTGAGGTGTGTGAAATCCTCATGTCTCTCAACTGTCCCTGATTTTCATGGAGTCCCTAATTTTGGCATCTAATTCCTCCTAAAACTGGAGATTTTGAGAGAAAAAAGAAGTGGATTGCACTTAATAAATAAAAACAATAATTGGAGTTTGTTTCTTTCAGAAAATGCATGTTAATTGTCATTCTCTTATTCTGTCAACGTTTCAAGTTAGTAATAGTAATAATTTAAAATATGTTCCTGATTGCCCTTGATTATTTCCAGATTTCTCCCTGATTCCTGATGTAACAAGTTGACATCTATGGGAGTTAGTTTTTAGAACTGTGATCTGTAACTAGGCAATATTGCCCGAGGCAGCAGTGCAGTTTTACCATATACCCTTAAGGCCAGTTTCCCTTTGTGTTTTAACAGTACCAGTGATGTGATTCAAACCCCATACTGCTTGTTAAGTTGCACATTCCAAAACCGATAGTCGTAGTGGTGTGGGAGTTATAACTTGCAGCTCCTGTTCCTCGCATATTATTTGCAGGCAGTGGTTCAGAGTATATTAATGATCCCAACATGCTGTTTGGTAGTCAGAGGTTGGATCTTGCAAACTGTACAGCCTATAAAAGAGTTTTGGTTACCAAAGAATGTGTCCTTTCAACCACAAGGTAAACATACAGCAGTGCATATTGCACAGCAGTCCTATTATTTTCTTGTCAGAGTAGTCAGGAAACAAGTAAAATTGAGCTCTGTAGATTATTGAAAAATGTTTATATTACAGCTGATTATGAACTGGAAAACAAGGAGAACTTTGTATAATGGTGTTTACAAGGATGATATTATTGAAGCTTTACGTGCAAATGGAATGCAGTCCACTTAAACTTGAATTAGCCAGGCTGCATCAGTAGATGCAAGGCATACAGCAATGCAGCATGGTCCCTCCCAGATGATCTCAAACTGCAGTTCCAATTCCAGAGATAAAACATCTGGAGATTGAGGTAAGAAAGATAGAAGCAGCACCAGCACAAGATGGAGATGATGGCTTCTTACCAAAGTCACATGAATAATTGAGGGGAAAGCTATACCACTGATGAGAGAACCAGTACCAAATGTTTTCCTCAGTGTAAAGACAAGAGGTTATCTTGATTTTTATTATGACATGTGAAAAGGTGTGCAATCAGCACTAAATTAACCAACAGCAATGAGTGAGATTTCTGACTTCTCTGTTTATGAGCAAGTCCATGCATGCTGTATCGGACTGAATGATGTGGATTGTCTGAATTCAGAGGACATAGAAGAAAGGCAGATGACAGTGTGAGCAGAGCCCTATGAAGAGTAATGGACTGAAATAGCCCATTACTTGGTTGTCTCTCCAGATTCAGACCTGTCAGTGTGCATACCATTTTCTTTTTTACACAGATCTGTATTTAATTCAAAACTTTTATTTCATATTTTACAGCCAAAACACTGACAGACATTAACTAAACAAAACAAAAAAATGCTTCCTCTCACTGCAAATAGACTTAATATGAGCAATAGTAAATGCTTCTTCCCCTGAAACTCGCATTTATTCAAAATGCATCTAGTAAGAGATTAAACTATACGAGTGCTGCTGGGATTCATAGTAAAATAGTATATAGTGAAACACTACTTAGCAGCTAAGTGAAGGGTGAAGATTAAGACAGCTCACTGGATGCATGTGACCCATTTCAAAGGCAGCCTAGCAGCACTGTCTGGTCAGAATCACAGAATGCATAAAGGAAAACTGTAGAAATTAAACCATGCACTACAGAAGTTGCTCATTAACAGCTCAAAGCCTTACTCATCTGAACTAAGTATCAGACAGATTGCTGTAGCCCAATACAGTGCATT
The DNA here is from genome assembly GCF_019279795.1 of Protopterus annectens. Classification (NCBI taxonomy): domain Eukaryota; kingdom Metazoa; phylum Chordata; order Ceratodontiformes; family Protopteridae; genus Protopterus; species Protopterus annectens. The sequence goes on along the minus strand of NC_056745.1, from coordinate 178,128,799 downwards.
TCACACTTTTGTCTGCATGCCTGCAACAAAACAAGCTAAATTAAAAATGCAATATTAGTTAAAATATTAGCATTAAACTCATAGATTTCATGCTGACCAGTCTATCTACAGCCAAATGATAAATGCACTGTCAGCAATCGACAAAACAAGGAAACAAAGAATCAGGATCATACCTAAGAACATGGCTCATATGATGATGCTCTGTTACACCATAACTACTGTGGGATACAGGAACCAACTATTTACACACGGATACAGGAACCAACTATTTACACACACACACACACACACACACACACACACACACACACATGTTGGCTTGAGAGCAAATTAATTAATAAATTCATTAATAATAGGCTAGAAATGCATCTCAGTTTGCTGCTATAAGAACCATACAGTGAAATCCATTATAACTTATCTCTGTCCTCTCAACTTTTTAGCTCAAGAATCAAAAACAAAGATCCAAAAAATCAGGAGATTTTAAATATTTCTTGTATAAACTTATAAAGTTGATAGAATGACTAACAAACATTTTCTGATGGGCACAAAATTTGAAACTCAAGCATTCCTGATATTCTTTATTGAGTGCAATCCAGAACGTTTTGCCAGAAAAAAATTCTCAGTCTGGCAGTTTGGTACAGAGGGTAAAGGTAATGAAGTATATTCTTGTGGTACAGAGTTTGATTCCCTCAGATCTCTTTTGCCTACTTTGTGAATCTGAGGAAGTCACTTTGCCAGACAGTGCTCTTGGGACATCTTTTCTGAACAAGAAAACTATAAAACTCATGGATTTTCCAAACGATCAAATCAGGATACATAAAATCTATATAACTTGTGGAAGAAAATTTTTTTGACTCATCTCTCTCACATGCACACATGCACAGCAGCAAAGGAGAGGAACAGTAATTAGGTTTTCTGTGTTTTGTTTAAATGCTTTATGGCCAGGCTGCCCCCCCCCCTCACCACCACCACCATCAGCACCAAGGCATAGGCAGCTGCCTAGGTCACTTTGTGCTGGATGTGGCCCTGAGTGCAAATGGCTGAAAAGGGTCAATAGACCAGTTTACCAACACAGTTAACAAATAAGTAAATTATGTTCCAGAAACAAACAAAGGTGGATTTCATATCACTAATGAACATGTAAGTACTTTGCCTGAGGACATGAAACTCATGTTAACAAAGTGAGAATACAGCATACAATTGGGGTAGGATGCATAATGTAAATCTGTGCAAAGTGATTTGCCTGAATATGAGTGTAATCTCAGCAGAGGTCTCCAGCAAGTGGGACACAGATAAAGGCTCATGGACAACATTAAAATAACCAATCACAATCATGGACAATATCAGAATGATACCACCAGTAATCCCATTTTCTGATATAACGTATGTGATTTAGATCAGAGATGATTCTGCACAAACACACTTGTACAACTATTATGATATGTCCACACTCTACGAGGCTAATCACGCATACTGTCCTGGCACTGTAAAATCTGCTGGAGGTGTTTAAGAGTTACACTGCTGTGCCTGTATGGGACATTATGATCAATACAGACTAGTTGACTAGTGTGTATGGCTTATACTATATATATATATATATATATATATATATATATATATATATATATATCTCATAATCCACACTGTCATGAACATTACCACTGCCATTAATGTTGTCAAACAACTATGTATGTACTGTGTGCATCACCAGAACAGGCAACATACATGCATCTGGTATAACTACTTGATGGGGGTTCTGCAGTATTAAACAGTAATGTTTATGCCACAAAAAGAATACCTATGTAGGCCAATAAGATGTGTGATAGCTCACTGTGGCAAAGCTGGTACAATTCAGTTACACATCACTGGAAAGTGTGTAGGGAGGTACATGAAGAAGGGTGCATTGTACTCTGTTATTGATGTGATGAAGGCTGTGAGCTATAGAGGCATTATGGCCTCTGATGTAGATGCCCTTCACACCCTCGGACAAGGGAGTAGTCAGCACCATGACCACATGTTGGTGGACATTCCACTTACCATCTTCCCCAGAACAAAGGTCACATACCTATTTGTTTGATTATAACGTGTGCTGTCCACATTATACTTGGGTTGTGTGTTTATTTTCCAGACGTAAAAATTCTCCCATGTTGTCTTGTCATTACAGGTACTGTAATGGCTATGGCAGCGGTCTTTGGTGTGTATTGATACTGGCTAAATTATATATATTAATAGCACAGTTGGAGTCAATGATTATCTACAATCTGTAGTTCCTCAGGCAGCTATTTGGATACAGGATATGTATGTCATCTGTGATGTCCATCTCTTAAATAATGGACAGGAAAGGGCCTAGCAGGCAGCCCTGATGTACAGACCCGATCACTGGACCTGCGATATAGGTCACTTCACACATGTCAGCATATTTAGATGCCAGTTATGTGATGCAGTAGCCTACTCATGTGGTGATATAGGTGTATATGGCCACATCTGACAGTGTTGAGTAAATACCTCAGTGTGGAATTGTGTCAAATGCCTTGGGCTTGTCAAGTTCAAAAGGTTGATAGGGTTGGCATCATACATGCCCTCGATGACCTCTTTGAGGACATCTAACAGATGTAACAGACATGATGTAGCATTAACAACTCACACAGGTCTGTTTCACTCAGCTGAGATATCATTAGTGTCCAAGAAGACATGTTGTTGTACCTCAAAGATGAGGTGAGTCAGGATGTGTTTATACATGCATACATCGGGTGCAGTCTCCCAACTCACACAGATGCATTTTGAAAACACCCTTTTGCAGGAACATAATCTGTGCAGAGGGTGTGTTGAAGTGTATATTGAACCATGTCAGGAAGGTGTATGTGATGAGCCATGTGATATGCTATCTGTGATGTTGTCACAGCCCATTGATTCTGTGTGATAGGTCTGGATGAAGGTAAGACAGTGCATACTGGCTATCCTTAACTGGTCTGGAGTTTGAAAACAATCCTCCATGCAGGGGATCATTGAGAAACTCTCTTAGCTGGGGATTAAATCTCATGTCACTAGATGGGCAACCAATTGGTTCACTGACAGAACACATACTGTGAAAGCTGGTGAATCAACCTGCACCAGTAGAGCTGTCACCATGGATCTATGCTTGGCCCTTTACTCTGGGGAATCTATTTCTAGACTGTTCAGGCTAAAGTATAAGTCCTTTGGCTTACCATGTTTGCTGATTCTTGCATACTGGGTGCAATGATTGAATCCACCTATGATGATAACATACTACAGGAGGGGTTAACACTGACAAATGATTGGTGTAAAAGCCACATGGTCTACAAATAAATGCAAAAATGTGTCTTTATCATGACCTTCTGCAAAGTGGATTTCCCTGCTAATTACAGCATTGATAACAGTCTTGCTATGCTAAACCCCAGTTATGCAAACACTGGGAACACATGTGCATAGCAATCTGAACTTTGACCACCAAGTGTCCACACTGGTATTATTGAAAGCCTATGTTGTGCACATCATAAGTCATGCCATCATATTCCTTTCTCAGGATTATATTACAGCACTGAATTCGAACCTCATCAGAACACTAATATAGCGTATAATGCTCTCTTTTTCATGTACCTCACCAGACACATGCGGCAGCTGGAGAGACCACATGGGTTACTCACCAAGAAAACACAGTGCATACAAACCATGCCATGATGTATGTGGATAGACTGAAATCCATGTCACTGTAATCTGTGTCATATAGGATGAGGTGACTTCTGCATGGCCTCCAGGCCAGTCCCTGACCTCGCTCTAGTGGGAATAGTGCACATCAACAAATTAGATACAGCTGATGACATCAGCAGTGTCTGGTGAGGAGAATATGGCAATAACAGTGTCTCACATGCTGGTTTAAAAGGCTCTCTGTAATGTTAGGCAAGTACACACACATACACACACACACACACACACACACACACACACACACACACACACACACACACACACACACACACACACACACACTGACTGCAGTGAGACTAGAACCCCTGTTTACCTAAGTACACAGACTACAGAACTCTGAATTTAAGGCAACCACCACGGCTCAAGTCTGAGCTGGAGTGTCTCAGACAACATTTTATAGCTGATGACATCAGCAGTGTCTCGTGAGGAGAATATGGCAATAACAATGTCCCATATGCTGCTGTAAAAGGCTCTCTGTATTATAAAGCAAGTGCACACATGTACATACACACATACACACACACACACACCAGTTGACTGCAGTAAGAATAGAATCCCTTCCTATCTAAGTACACAGACTACAAAAATCAGTACTTTATGCAAATGCCATGGTGCAAGTCTTTTTTAAGACTGCAGATCATATTATAGTGGATGACATCAGCAGGACATGGAGAGCAGATGTTGGGAGACCTGCATAAAATGAATATGTAGGCATGTGCAAGTGTCAAAATACTGTCAATCCATGGGAATGGAGTGGTAATACAAGATACACACTTCTGGTCTTCTGCAAGACACACACAATTGACTACAGTGACAACAGAACCCCTACCTAGTATACAGACTACAGAACACAGTACATTAAGCAAGCACCACAGCACAAGCCTGACTTTTACAAGACTGCAGGTCAACTTATAGTGGATGACATCAGCAGGGCATGCTAGAGAGAAGATGTTGGGAGGCCTGCATGAAATGGATGTGTAGTCATGTGCAAGTATTAAAATACTGTCAATCCATAGGACTGGGGCAGAAACTGTAGGATACACACTTCTGCTCTTCTGGCTAGAAACACACACACACACACACACACACACACACACACACACACACACACACACACACACACACACATACACACACAAAATTGACTGCAGTGAGAACAGAATCCCTACCTATACAAGTACACAGACTACACAACTCAGTACTTTATGCAAGCACCACAGAACAAGTCTGACTTTTACAAGAATGCAGATCAACTTATAGTAGATCACATAAGCAGGGCATGTTGGATAGAAGATGTTGGGAGACATGCATAGGTTCATAGTTTCATCGGTTTATAGGAGGTTACTAGCCTAATGGCCCTAAGGAGTTAATAAGCCTAGCTATGTAAGAACATAAGTACCCTTATTGAGCATAGTTTGATTGTAGTTGTTAGCATAATGATTTCATGACTGGCCCTGTCCATGATGGACATAGGTGCCACCCCAGGGTGAATTTACAATCACCCATCCATTTGTCAAGGTTACGCTTGAATAGGGTCATTGAGGAGCATTGTTTCACATGCAGTGGGAGTCTATTACAGAGAAGTGGCAATTGCTGGGAGATGTATCTGTCTCTCAAGCATGTTCCGTTTATGTGAAAGGCTAGGTTTAGATCCCTGGTGCAATTTATTCTTGTTTCATTTCATTTGCAGATGTCCAACATTTCCAGAAGGGCAGGGTCTGAGACTGCTCTGTAGGCCAGGCATAGGTCACCTCTCAGCAGCCTGCATGATAACTCAGTACAGTAACAGGTCTTTCAGTCTTTCCATGTATGTCATGTTTTGAGGCCCTGGATTCTCCCAGTCACAAACCTCTGTGTTTTCTCCAGTTGCTGCAGGTGTCTGGTAAGGTACAGACAGAAGGGTGCATTGTACTCAGTTAGTGGTCTGATAAGGATAGAGTACAGCAGAGCTATGACATTCCTGGTTTTGTATGTGATGGCCTTATTTATGAGGTGTGCAATGTAGAATGTGTGTCTCACCACTATGGACACATAGTGATTGAAGTGTAGATTGCTATCACCATGTGTTTCCAAGTCTGTGTTTGAGCTTAGAAGGGTGGTATGTATATAATAATTAGCAGGAGTACTTTATTGCCAAAGGGGACAATGAGACATTTATTTTTGCTTTAAGGTTTAATTTATGAGTTTGACACCACTCATTTGTCTGTGTCAGCCCCTTCTTTAATATGTTGACATTGTTGGGGGACTCTATATGACTGCATCCAATTGACAGTCATCTCCAAACTTGGTAAGCCACAGGCCATTTACCTTTGGTTAGACTTCAGAGAAATAGTTTCCAAACAGTTGAAGGCCCAGCATAGACCCTTGTGATATTACACTGGTAAGTGGTCTGGTGGTGGAGATGCAGTCCCCAACTTTGACAGTGTGTTTTCTGTTGGTGAGCTGGTTGTCTATCCATCTAGAAATGTATGGATTAATCTCCAGATGGGAATTTTTCTCTGATACCTGAATGGGAGGTAGTGTCAAAGGCCTTGGATAACTCATCATAGGTGGTATGTCCTGTTATCCGTCATCCAGGTCTTTGAGGTCATTATCAAAGAAGTCCACTAGGTTTAATTTGCAATATCTACCATTGACAAAACCAAAATAGATCATATCAAGCATGTTGAAGGTCACCTATGTCCCTGTGGATAAGATCTATGCTGATTTCTTCCATAGCCTTGCAGATAAGGCTTTTTAAGCCTATGGGTCAATAGTTCTAGTTCTGCATGTTAACAGATTGATGTGCATTGCATATCACATGACATTTGATATTAATTTCTGTAGTGTAGTGATATATGTGTGAAAAAGTACTGAGACACCAGGGTTACATTGCTTGGGGGGAGGTAAAACATGGCTATATTGTAACTATGTGACATATTGTTATATAGGGGCTTCAGTTTGTTATGTTTCCACAAGTAATTTCATGTCATAAGCAGGAAATGGACAGTAAACAACAGTAATGCATAATAATATTTACTTTTCCATAGCAGAGCAAGCAGCAAGTTTGAGACAGTTTGCAAAGTCTTTGTGTATGTGAGAAATATTTCCAGTACTGTCTCTGCTTGCTCATGGTTAAGCAGTGGGTAAATGTGAGCCACATTGCTAAAGTCTGAGAGTTAGTACTGAGTTTATGAAAAACACTTGCAGCTTAACTGAATCTGTGTCAGCAAATGTAAATACATTGACACATTTCTTTTTGAGTCCATCTGATATTGGGTTTGAATCCAGGTGTATCTAATACTTTTAAATAAACAATTATAATGCAATGGCATTAATTCTTTATAGTAAATGTGCTGTTGTATGTTGGCATAGCACAGTTGGGTTAAGGGACACTGTGCAGAGATAACTGCAGCATTGTAGTGCCGCTCACTGTCACTTGGCATTGCTGCATGATGCAAAACTCTGTGCAAACACAGAGGTCAAAAAGTGAAGGGATCCATTGCTTTTTCTGCTACTTATGTGTGTTGTGTGTGGTTCTAGTTTTGACCAAATTATAGATGTTAAAATGGGGTAGATACGAAAGTGGTAACATGGGGAGTAAGCAGGGGGAAGAACAAAGGGAAAGCAATACAGGAATGTGCAGGAGAGAGGTAGGAAAGAACCATAGCTATCTATTTCTTCAACAGTAAAAACTGATCATATGTGCAGAATATTAGCTGAATTTGGACTGTCACCTCCAGACAGAGGGGTGACAATGTAATCATACTGTATAGCCAATCCAACTGAATCAAGTGTGTCAAGAAGACACATGTGAAATGGAGAGCTATGCATGGGACAATTTTTTTTTTGGGGGGGGGTCAGGTGCCAATTTTTTTTTAATTCAATAAGAGAGGACTGCTGGATAAGGGATGTAAGTATTTGTCGGTCGGGTAAGTTGGGTATGTGAGGAAGCAAATGCAAACAAACAAGACAACAAGATAAGAGACAGGGATGGTGAAGGACATAAAAGGTTAGGGAACACCATGATTGGAGTGAGGGAGGGGACAACACAGGCTCATGCCAATTAAGCTTGTGGGCAGTGAGAACTGAGTCTTCACCCATTGTACTGTCATCACTGTTCCCTTACTCCAATAGCAGCTGGACTGCTTGATATCTTCTGCTCCTGTGGACCATGAATGAGAGCAGCCTGTCCATCTGGCTTAGGCATACAGCAATGGTGTGGTTCATGACCCTATGCACCAACACTGGCTTCTTACGGTGGGTGATGAAATCACCACCTCCACTACTGCTCCCAGAGGGTACCACTGCACCAGCTTCCAGGGCAGTACTACCCAAGGGCACAGGTAATGTAGGGGCAGCAGTGCTGCCAGATTGGCTCACAGACATGCTGGGCATTGGTGCTGGAGCCAGTGGAACTGGTGCAGGCTGAACCACTGGGGCTGGCCTACCTCACTGTGCTGTGTAGCATTTAGTGACGTGGTACATATGGATGACATGGAGACATTTTTTTTTTCAAAACAAGTTTATTGTTTTAACATATAAGAGAAATATCATAACAATTTTATACAAATAATTAAAAAAATAATTATTATAATATTCAACAAAACAACTAAAGTATTTACAAAGACATCCACTACAATCAGATCAATTAATTAAACTAAAATACTGTGCTATTGAAATTAGAATTTTTTTAACAAATTTTGTAAATTATCCCATACAATAAAATGTGATGTTTTTCTAGTTGTTCTCATTCTAATTGTGCTTATTTCCATATGACACATTATATTCATAACATTTTTAAATTCATTGAACGAAGGAGGTGTATCTGAAATCCAATTTCTAGTTATTATTTTCCTAGCCACACTAGAGGATAGATACATAACAAGGGAAGCTTAATCTTTTTAACACATTGAGGTACAGGTGACATGGAGACATTTTGATGACACATAATAGCAAATAAAAAAAATATAAGGGTTGGGCTGAGAGAAAAAAAAAAAGAGATACAATTAGTACCATCATATGTGACAAACAATGCATTAATACAATTATGCAACTCTTTTATCTGAAGTATTACATTTAAGTATAGGTCCTGACAGATACAGACTATACTAAGTAATCATTGAAATGTTCATATATTATACAGATTACAGTTTACAGCAGGGCATTTAAGCCACTGGTCTAGAGTTTTTAATTTAATGTCAATATCATTGAAGAAATAACAGTATTGTATAGTTGTGAATGGTAGTATTTGAACCCACATCCTCTGACTACAGTCTAATATTGTACTCCTACAATTGGTTTGTGGTATGCATATTTGCTTTTAAAGTTCGGATATGCATGCTCAATTTGATACAACTCTATAAAAGACTAAAAAGCTATCTTTAACTTTTAAAGCTACAATACCAATTCTCTTCTGCTGCATACATAACACTTGCTTCCCTCAGTCTCTCCAATCGAACAACATGAGCCTGATGATTGAACTCATGTTTGGTGGCAGTTGGAGAAAGAACTGAAAAGAACAGAAGAGCATTATGCATACCAGTCTTGCCCATATTTAGCTTTGCAAGTCTTACAAGTACTCTCTTATTGTCATACTTACATGGCTGTGGGACGTCCGTAGTATCAAACTTATTCAACCAACAGTTGAGAGTATCCCCTTTTTGCTTGTGTAGGTCATTAAAATAATGCATACACTGATCTGCAGTGCGTGGTATACCAGTGGCACTGGATGCAGGCTGTGCCACACTATTCCATGCCTCAGACTTGTATTGGGAACCAGAATAGCCCCCTGAAGAAGCCTTTGGTTGTTGAGCTTTACCAGGAATCCAATAAATATCCCAGACTCCTGGATGCCCCACCTCTGTGCCCTAAACATGGCACCTTCCTCTCTAATGTCAGTCATGTCTAGCAGTCAAACTAGAACAATGGAAACTGATGCTTTCCCGGCAATTCCAGTTATCACATTTACTGGTAGTGCGCAAACCTGAGCAATGATGCCAACCGCATTTGCACAATGTTAAACAGAGAGCAGCAGTGCCAAGCAGGGAGGAATTAAATAATTAAAATTTGAAAGTTAATCTTATTCTTGGCCTTAGTTTGAGGAGTGTCTACTGATGTAGCCTGGGAATATATATATTGGAAATTGGAAGGTAACAGGTGAGTTAAGTTTGCAGACATGCACTGATGGCATAAATGTAATAACCTGATACAATTGTTTTTGCTTTATACACTGAGAAAAATTGATTTTTACACTGTGGGATTCAAACCTAGGGATAAGGAACAAAACATTTTCTTCCACAACATTGATTTCCATCTTTGCCACAGCAGAAGTGCTGCTTAGACATAGTCTGGAATCATACATAAATGCAGGTGACAGTTTGAGCTGTTACACATGTATGTGTGTGACTTGACAAGGTTACTGGATGTAGATCCAGTTGTGTATGTATCTTATGTAATTGTGAAGCCCATACAAATCCAGATAGCAGAATTATACATACAGAAATATAGCAGACAGTATACCCTCAGTCATACATCTAAAACACAATGTTGTTGTTTTTGTTGTGTCTTTCGGCTTTTCCCGGTTAGGGGTCGCCACAGCGGAACTCTGGTCCACTAATAATTGGCAGTAGATTTTTACGTGCTGAGTTGCCAGCTTTAACGAAGATATGCCCACTCACGCATGTCTCCACACAGAAGATGGTCTAGCTGAGAATCGAACATCTGAAACACAATAATGGTGTCTAATCCCTCAAACATATAATTCATATCAGCTCCACTATCTAAAGTGTTATAAGTGAGAGTGACTATAGTGGGAAGTGGAAAAACAATAAAAGTGTGTGGAATATCCTGCATTAGAACCCAGGACCATGTGTATGCTAGTCCTACACTTAAACCTGTTGCTACAAGAATGTTGCAATACCACTTGTCTATTTTTCAGTTCATTGCTATAAGCTGCATTGTCACAACAGTAAAAATAGGTTGCACACCCTGTACTAGAACACAAGACAACTGTACTCCAACCGTACAATTGCACCTACTGTCACAGGACTAGTTACATGACATTTTCTAATTTCTTAATCATTCCTAAGGTCTCTATGATAACCACCTCGCAATGCTGCTTAGTGGTTTTGCACTGTGCCCAGCAGAATTAATTAAATGTATTCAGGTTGAATTATTGACTGTCTGAGTCCTGTCTGCTGGTGTTCTATGGCTGCAGCTGCTGGTGAATCTTGCTAACTGCCACTCAGTGCCGCTAAGCACAGTTGTCTGACAGTTGTGAAACACAAAAATTGCAACAATGTATTGTTTTTGACCTTTGCCCTTTTACAGACGCCCTGTTTGCAGGTGTTTTGACTGCTTCCTGGGTGGCCCACTAGTCCAGTTTGCACACTGTAGTGCTTCACGCAAACAAGATAAGCAGAGCCAAACATGACATTCAGTTTCTCCTTTTCCTGTGTTTGCGCTAAGCAGTGCATTGCACAAACACTGCCCCCCCCACAAAAAAAGAAAAAACAAAAAGAAAAAAGAGAAAAGTAGTTGAAATGAGGAAAATCAATCTATGACATACACACTATAAAATTTTAGTACAAATTAGATATTTCTACATAGGTCTGGATTTGAACTCTCACCCCAGTGAACCTTCAGAACACAGTAAGGAGGCCTTATCCCTCTTTGCCACACAAGCACCTTTGCAGCAAGGAACTGAAATAATTCTGCATACAACCAACTATAACATCATCTACAGTAATATGAAACTATATAAGTGTTATTTGTACATTTATTAATTTTGGATGTAGTGCGCTGAGTGATCACACAACCAGTTGTGAGTATTGTTTGCTAATATGCAGCTCTGTCTTACCTTTCTGTGATTGTTGCTCGTTCTTCTCTTATCTGACCATTTATTTGAGACATGCAGTCTGTATGTCATTCTATATCATTGTCCTTAAAATATGTGAGGATATTAAATGGCAATAATATAATGTAGTTGACAACAAATGAAGGGGAGGTAGGGTGTTAATGAATGGAACCTGTGAATTGTGTGATGCTTACTTACATTTCCAACCTTGACAAAATTATATCTAACACTTTGTAAGTCTAACCTGACACACACGCTGAATGTAGGGAAGTCTGCATTGCTGTTATGTTTTTCTTTATCCCTACCAGTAATCATTTACAGTTACAATCTGTTAAAAACAAACAGTGAGGGAGTGCTGCACTATGTTTACATCAGATACACGGAGCCAAGTATTTGGGATTCAGCAATTCTAATCGGTTCACTCATCATTGCATCTTCACCATGATAATAGCCCTGAATCTACACCCTATAAAAAGACAACCAAGTAGCTAGGGAAACTGAAGGTGATGAGACTTGTTTATGTGGAGAACACAGAAAAGAGGCTATTACTTTGGGATATAGCTGCACATAAGATTACCGAACTTGAGAAGGTATGTTTACATTTTGTCAGTTATATACTGCGTATGCTGAAATGTAATTAAGAAAAATATGTTTAATAGTTTAAGATATACATTTTGATTAGCAAAGGCTTTGCACTTTTATCTGTATGCATTAGTTAGAAGTGTACTGAATGCATGGGCATGTTTGTCAGAGCATTTCACAAGTATACATGACTGGCAACACCTTAACATGGAATTTTCTGTGTTAAATCTGTAGACATGTTTCCAGGACAGTTCATTTGATAACATTTTTAGTATTTCAAAGATGGTTTGTTAGTAAAATGTGTCATTTGCCTATTCTTTTGGGGGTGGGGGAGTAAAGCTGCATTTCTGTTAAGGCACAAATAAGGATATGTTGCCATTGTTATTCACCTTTTTTGCATCAAGCCTGTTCATAGGATTATAGGAAGTTACTAGGCTATTGGCCCTGAGGTCCTTATAAGCCTAGCCAAGAGTTTAGCCCTTGTTTAGACTAGTCAGCACCTGATGCCCCTGTCCTGTAGGGACACGGGTGGAATCCCAGGGGTGTATTTTCTGTTTCCCATACAGTTATCCAGGTTGTGCTTAAAAAGGGATAATGAGGTACTCTGCTTGACGTGGAGAGGGAGTCTATTCCACAGATAGGGAAGTCTTTGGGACTCAAATCTGTCCCATCAACAAGTACTATTGATGTCACAGACCAAATTGAGGTTGCATATATGGGTTACTTGAGTGGAGTTTCACTTGCAGATATGCAGCAGTCGCATCAAGGTGGGGTTTGAGATTGATTTCTATGCCAGACAGAGGTCACCTCTGAGGAGTCTGTATGAAACTGAGTAGAGGGACAGGGCTTTTAACCTGTTTGTGTAGGGTAGATGTTTGAGGCCCTGGATTCTCCTGGTGAGGAACCTCTGTGGTCTCTCAAGCTGCTGCATGTGCTTTGAGAGGTACATGCCGAAAGGGGTGTTATACTCAGTAATGGGCATTATAAGAGAAGAATACAAGGATGTTATGATCTCATTGTCCCTGGATGAGCTATCCTTACTTATGAGGTTGGCCATGTAGAAAGCTTTCCGTACAATGGAAGCAACATGATGGTCAAAAGTCATGTTGCTATCAACCTGGGTGCCCAAATCCCTCACGACTGATTGCGTGCTTAGAACATTGTTATTAATGTGATAATTTGTGGGGCTGTCACTCTCCCCAAAGGCAGTGATGATGCATTTTTTGGTATTCAGCTTGAGGCTTTGTTTTTGGCACCAGTCATTTGTTTGGGTGAGATCCTCTTGGAGGATGTCTACATCACTAGGGGAATTGATGACAGCATCCAGCTTGCAGTCATCTTCAAACTTAGTCAGCCATAACCTACTGGTTTTGTCCTGCACCCCAGAAAAGTATATCCCAAATAACAGAGGCCTCGAGATCGATCCCTGGGGTATGCCGCTTGTTAAGGGTCTACTGCTTGAGGTGGCTTCTCCTATTTTGACTAGGTGTGTTCTATCAGTGAGTCAGTTTGCTACCCATCTGGTAACATAAGGATTGATGCCTAGTTGAGAGAGAGTGTATCTATTATGCCCGAGTGGGAAATAGTGTAGAAGGCTTTGGCCAGGTCAAGATAAGTGGTGTGCACAGTCTTCCCCTCGTCCATAGCTTTGGTGACTGTCTTAAAGAAGTCAACCATATCTGAAGCCAAACTGTGTGGGATTGAGTGTTTGGAGGTTGCCAATGCCCTTGTTAATGAAGTCCATGATAATCTATTCCATGGCCTTGCAGATCAGGCTAGTTGGGCTGATGGGTCTATAATTTCCCAGATCAGTGGACCCTCCACCTTTGGGCAGAGGGATTACAGTGGCTGTCCTCCACTCAGCTGGGATGAAGCCAGTACTCAGGCTTTGGTTGAATAGGGAGCCTAATTGTGTTGCAAGTTCCTGCCTGAGTTCATGTTGTTCATATTTCAAATCTCTAGACTGTTTTATTTTTCTCCAATGGGTAATACTGAAATGCTACCTTTTCTGTTTTATCTGGGAACAGTAATTTTGTAGTTATGTGATACTTACGTGTATTATCCTTATGTTGCCTTTTAGGACACATAGGACTATGGCACCCAGGTGTCTCAATCTTCAAAAAACACATTTCACTGACCCTGAGAATCAGGTCATTGTGGAAGCTTTTAGGTGACATGGTGCCTTCCTGCTTGAGAGGGGACATGGAGATATGTCAGTCGGAATGCAAATTTGGCAGCAGATAGTTGTAGATGTTAATGCAGCAGGACATATGATCATGTGCTCCATCGAGCCACTGACATGACCTCATCTGCAAGGAGGAGAGCAGCTGTAGTAGCCCATGATCAGATGGGTACCAGGGAGGGCTACTGCAAAGCCACCACTAACAGCAAATGAAGATTTCCTGTCCACTGACAGGGATTCAGACAGCTCCCAGGAAAGTGCAGAACAGCATGTCCTTGACATTAGTGCTACTGTTTCAGGGCAAGTATGTCCCAGGAACAGCTTCCAGGTAGGCTTTTGTATCTCAATTGTTAAATACTGTTGTAGAGTAAAACAATTTAAATCACTACGTTAGTTCTGTTTTGACATTTTGTTTTGGGGGGGGTGTTGAAGATTGCTACAGTTAACAACAAATTCTGATTGAGTACACATGGGCTTAGGTTGGACTTGTCATTCAAGTTCTTATTGAAAGTGTAGTTAATGGACATAGTATAAAGGGGCTAAAGTATTACCCCTGTGTTACTTTTAATTGTGATGATGTTGTCCTTACCTTTTGCTTAACTTCTTCAATGACCATTTGGCATACCATCATTTGCACATGGTAAACCAAACATTTTTATGTCGGTACTGATGAGGAATTCAAAGAAATGTCAGGACTGTTGTGTGTATTGCTGTACCACATGATGTCAGAGTATCAGCAGACTCTAATGATAATGGTGGCCAAACAGAGGCACAGTCGGGGGGTGCAGAGATGAATCTGACATGGAGGTTGACATACGGCCATCCCCTGTAATTCCATTGGATGGAGCCAGTAGGCCTACGTCTACCCATTCCAGCAAGCCCTCAGATACTGGATAGGTGGAGGGTGAGACAGTTGATCAGGGAAGCATGGTTACTGCAGCTTCAGTGCCTGTTGATTCTGACCATAGCCAAAGTGTGGATTAGGTGCCATGCAGGAGGGTTGTTAGGAGTGCTCTGAGGAGGCCTGCTGTCCATCCTACACCTGATCTAGGCATCTCTTCCTGTGCCACTCAGTGTATGTTTAGGGCTGTCATGGAAGCACAGGCATGTTCCTATAGGTCCTCCAGACAAATGCTGGGGATTGTAGATGTGGCACAGGCTGACATGTGTGACTGCCTCCACCATGTTGTCGAGTCAGTGGATAGGATGAATGACACACTGGAATGAACAGTGTCTGCGATGGAATGTCTGTTGGGTGAGTGACAGCATCCTCGTGGGTGTAGGTGTACTTTTGTGAGGTATGACTGTGTGAATCTTTCATGCCTGAGGCCTACTATTTATTAATGGACACATACAAGTCAAATAAATCTCTGCTATCACATGTTGAATTTAATTTCTGCACAAATTTCTCACCTTTGTTTTTTTGCTTACACTACCAAGTAACAACACGCAAGGATATTCATATTATTACAGAATACTTTCCAGGTTCACCACTTACCTTATAAATCCAGGAGCTGCAACAGCTTTAGTTCAGGACTAACTCTGTCTGATGCAAGCAGTAAACAACCACTGACTACTCACCTGCATGTGGCTTTGGTGACCTTGCCATTAGTGGTGAGATGTGTACTTCTTCCAGTTATTGATCCTGCTGAAGCTGTTTTCTCAGGATGATGCTGTGTAGCATGGCACATATGTCCATGCATTGTACTGCAGGTCTCTCCCAGACATATCTAGGCACTGGAACTGCAACTTTAGCAGCCCAAACACAAGCTCTATGATATTTCTGGTATGAGTGTGTGCCTTATTATGACATTCTTTAGCAGGTGTGTGTGCATGGCCCTGTGGGATATCCCCCCTAGTGGACACCTGATATAATTGGGAGATGTGTCAGATATGTGAGTCATGGTAACTGCCTGGGTTGTCAGCACACACATTCAAGATGATTCTCTTGGCATTACACACAGCTTGGCAGTTAATAGAGTGGACTACCTTTCTATTAATGTAGAGCATTTCCTGTTCCCATGGTGGTGCCTTACTTTCTACATGTATGCAATCTATGGTACCCAGAACTTCAGGCTAGTGTGCTACAGGGTAGAACTCCTACATATTTCTGTCCCTATCTTCAGGAGTACTGGGAAAATATATGTGGTCACTAGCATGTTGGAGCATAGCATTCAATAACCGATGGAGGATCCTGGATGCTGATGCTGATACATGTGACACCCCCAGCATGTCCCCTGATGGTCTTTGAGTGCTACACATACATTTGTCTCCATTGGGATGAGTTCCCCTCAGTTTGCCTTGGCTCTGAGTTGAGGACGACAGAGGTTGCAGAGTTCCTGTAGTTTTTCTCTATCTACCCTGTAGTGCTCTACAATTTCTACATCATGTAAAGTGTGATAAGTTACCAGGAATCTGAAAACCATTTTCCTCCTCAGCCTTGGTCTATTAGCAGCAGCAGCCTAGACTTCAGCATGTTGCACATACACATCAATTAAAGCAACAGCAGCCCCTAACATTCTTTCTCTGTAGACTCCTTTCTGTGGCTGTATTCCAATATGTTTTGGAATTCATATGGAAAACAAGCACTGAGTCAACATGGCTGTTTTATAGCTTGTTGAATAACTCCTCCATCTTGGAATGGTTGCTTTGCATACAATTCAGCTGTTTATGCTGTAATTTTCATTTCATGGAGTTTACTTTGCGCAGCTGCATGCGGCTCTTCACACCATGTAGAGCTGCTTATTGAATCCAAAACAGTGTGCTACCGTGTGCATGTCACGGTGGAAATCTATTGTGAATCTTGCTGTGTGTGTGAGACACAAAACAAGTTTTTTTTCCCCTCAAGCATAATTTCTTGCAGATTTCTAAACCAAGTTTGCTTTTGTCTTCATAGGAGGAATATATGTGAGAGAGTGTAATAAACTGCGAGAAAATTATCTGTCTTTCAACAAAATGCATAAACAGGTAAACTACCTGTACTGGAACATTACCAAATTACAAATGTGAGTAAATACTAAAAGTAATTATATTTACATTTTCAGTAAATATGAAGTTTTAAAAGAAATGTGTAAAGTGGAATTAATTCTATTTGCTACTGTAGAAATGCATTGCAAGATTTGCTTTGTTTTGAATATGCAAGTGCTTGTGACTGTACAACTTTGAGATTTCTGCACTTGGTCACATGATGAATTCCATATTTTTACTCAGGCTTACTGAATCTCCTCTTTTCCTCTCGAATATGTAACTGTGGAATCAGAAAAGACATCTAATTTCAAATAAAGGCCACAGGAAGTGTTGTTTGGGGATAGCCAACTGGCTCACTGATGGGACTTAGGAGGTCAAAACAGGTGAAGCCACTCCACCATGAGGCCAGTCATGAGCAGAGTCCCCCAGGTCTTGGTACTGGGCTCGCTCCTTTTTGGTATCTATTTCTCTGAAATGGAAGCAAATGGTGAAGGTTTATGGCTGACTGGTTGCAGATGATTGCAAGATGGGAGTTCTCACCAACTCCCCAGCAGACACTAGCATTCTTCAAGAAGGTCTATCTCTGCCTAATAAATGGTGCCAAAGCCATAGTCTCAAAGTCAATGCTAAGAAATGCATAATTGTACCCTTCAGGAAATCAATCACCCCAGCTAATTACTATGTTGATTATACACTCCTAAGAGTTGACCCATGGGTCAGGGATATGGGTACGCATGTAAACAGTAGCCTTACCTTTGACCACCACGTGGCCACAGTGGTGAGGAAATCCTCTTATGTTGCACAACATATAAGTAAGGTCATGGCATCTAGGTCCAAAGAGGTCATTATCCCACTTTACTCTGCCCTTATTCGACCAATCATAGAGTACAGTGCTCCCTCCGGAATGTACCTGTCCAGACATAAGCAGTAACTAGAGCGACCGCAAAGGTTCATTACAAAAATAATACAGGGCATAACGAATCTTCCTTATGCAGAGCACCATAAAGCCCTTTCCCTCTACTCAGTTTCCTATAGATTAATGAGGGTTGATCTATGGCTAGCTTACCTGGCATCAGCAAACCTCACACTTAAGAATCTCCTACATGTTCAAAAGTCAAAGAGTGCCAGAAATACAAGGTCTAAGGACTGAATTTTGTCTGTGACATAAACAGAACATGCTGCAGAGACATATATGTGTCCCAGAGACTGCCCCTCCTATAGAACAGGCTTCCCATCCATGTGAAGCTCAGTTTGTCTATTACCCAGTTTAAGCACAACCTACACAAGTGGATGGGGAATAGGAAATTTACAGCATCCTGGCACCCATGTCCCTTACGGACAGAGGTAGCTTATAAATGCTTGGCTATCAATGTCCTATTTGGATGCAGGACATCATTATTCTTTCAGGAAAACTTGTCTAGGCTTAGAAAAGACCCCCTGGGTTGTTACCCTAGTAATAACCTATGAATCTATAAATCTATGAATAAAACCCCAGCCCTAAACCAACTTCTAAACCAATATTCTGAAAAATTGCCCTCTACGCTCATCCAATAAAACCATGCTCTGCATAACCAAAGCCAATAACACTGCAGGGAAAAGTCTGTTCTCCCACACCATTGCTAGGGAATGGAATAACCTCCCCCAAAGTATCTCCTCTGCACATTCCATCTCACTTTTCAAGACATCACTAAAGTCACACCTCTTGCAATCATGGCTCTGTCCCTGTATCACATAAAATATTTTCTGCTCTTCTCCTAACTTGCCACACCTCATCTCCTCACTGCTTAACTCACTATTCTGTACTACTCAAATACTCCCTATCGGGAACAACTATCCTACAAACTATTTCTCACACTATGACATATCTCCCGAATAGCATTATTTTCCAGATTGCATTCCTTCATTTTTATGCTTTGTACTACCAATAGGGAATTCAAACTTTTGCTATCTATATACCAAGCTTACTGAAACCAAACTAAGTTATGAAAAATTTCCTTGATTGTATATATGCCACTGTATAGAAATTTTCTGTTCATTCATGGATTATGTGTTGTCATATAAAGACATGGAGCTCTGTATGTATGCGTCTGTACAGAAATTTTTTTGTCATTTGTTGTACTTGTACTGTTATGTTATGGAGCTTTTCTCCCCAGGCCTCCGCTGTAAATGGAGCTTGTTCCATTCGGACTTTCCCGGTAAACAAATGTAAAATAAAATAAAATAAAAAAATGAATAGAAGGAGTATCTTTTAATCCTAGTCAATTAACACTTACTGCTGGAAGATATCCTTGGAACAGAGCTACCTCCTATAAGGGCTCTAACATTGTATCTTGGAGTTAAAAGCCATAGACAGGCATGACAGTGCATTTATCCACATGACAGATTTTAGTTTAAATGTTAGATACATTTTTTCATAACCAATAACTATCCTTGTATTGTTTTTTTTTTTTTTTTTTAATTTTCTGGTGTAGAGCTTACTATTTGCATATTTCTTTGGAAAACAAATGCTTTAATGACTTTATTTTAAATCAAGAACTTTATTATTTACTTTAAATGCTCATGGCTGATGACTTATTCATTGAAAATTAATATACATTGTGTCTGCGTATTAAACTGCCTGGCACCCACCCTTGAAATTGGACTTATTTGAACAAATTTCTACCATTTTAACTTTTAAATGCTGTCTTATTGTAAGGATAAACAGTATGGTGTGTTCTAGTATACCTTACACCTTGAGAAGGTGGGAGATGGTGCTTTAGAGTCACCATATACCCCAATTCTAAAATATTGTGATGAGAATGCATGTATGTAAAATAATTCCAATCAAGGTTTAATTACTCTTGGTAAGGTTGCATTGAAAGGTACTAGGCTTGATTTGACATGTGTGAAATGTTGGGAAACCTGTACTTATCACTTTGATTAGTTAGGGAATGTGAAGCTTATCTGGGTTTTCCATGACTTGGCCATTACCCAAGACAGCAGTGCACATTTACCATATACCCTAATGAACAGTTATTCCTTATGTTTAAGTGAATATCAATGGTGGGAGTCAAACTTCATACTTCTGGCTCCATTGCACATTCCAGTTTTGATGGCAGTGGGATGAGAGTTAGAATCTGTAGCTTCTGTAACCCCTAAGAAGCTGAGAACATTGTACTAACACTTGCGCCAGAATAATATTATGGAAGAATTATCAGGTTAAGAAAGAACCAGATTAAAGAGAGTATGGAATGAAGACAGTATAGCTTTTGAAGGAGCAGCAGAGGTCAGTATAAAACTTATAATCATGGGATTGATATACAACCAGTGCATGTGACTATCTTATGGATGGCGCATGATGCTATTAAACTCATATAAACGTAGAATGATGGTAAATACTGAATGTTGGAGGTGCAATAGGGAAAGTAAGACATCTGAAAATGCAGCATGGGGTGTAGTTAGGCTGCAGGTTTTCAGAAAGATGTCATGGATGTACTGTAAGTGGTAAAATAAATAGGACAGTTTTTCTAAGATTTGGGATATCACCCAAAGAGCAAGGCTGAACAAGAAGAAACAGGGTAGGGGTGTTACTAATAGTAGATTAGGTGGAGTGTGAAGTCATGTGACATAGGAAAGAATGCAGAACTGAAGATTGTAGTAAATTACCCATGCAGAAAATCGCTATACAAAACTGTTGAGATGCTATGAATAGTAAGAGGGAGAAGGAAAGTGTAGAACTGGGCCAGGTACTATAGAATGTGATTTAGTGTAGAACTGGGCCAGGTACTATAGAATGTGATTCAGTGTAGGACTGGGCCATATACTACAGAATGTGATTCAGTGTAGAACTGGGCCAGGTATTATAGAATATGATTCGGTGTAGAATTGGGTCAGGTACTATAGAATGTGATTCAGTGTAGAACTGGGCCAGGTACTATAAAATGTGATTCAGTGTAAACCTGGGTCAAGTACTATAGAATGTGATTCAGTGTAGAACTGGGCCAGGTATTCTAGAATGTGATTCAGTGTAGAATTGGGCAAGGTACTATAGAATGTGATTCAGTGTAGAACTGGGCCAGGTACTATAGAATGCGATTCAGTATAGAACTGGGCCAGGTACTCTAGAATTTGATCCAGTGTAGAACTGGGCCAAATACTATAGAATATGATTCAATGTAGAACTGGGCCAGGTACAACAGAATGTGATTCAGTGTAGAACTGGGCCAGGCACTATAGAATATGATCAGTGTAGAACTGGGCCAGGTACTATAGAATATGATTCATTGTAGAACTGGGCAAGGTGCTATAGAATATGATTCAGTGTAGAACTGGGCCAGGTACTATAGAATGTGATTCAGTGTAGAACTGGGCCAGGTGCTATATAATATTATTCAGTGTAGAACTGGGCCAGGTACTATAGAATATGATTCAGTGTAGAACTGGGCTAGGTACTATAGAATGTGATTCAGTGTAGAACTGGGCCAGGTACTATAGAATGTGATTCAGTGTAGAACTGGGCCAGGTACAATAGAATGTTATTCGGTGTAGAACTGGGCCAGGTACTAAAGAATGTGATTCGGTGTAGATCTGGGCCAGGTACTATAGAATATGATTTGGTGTAGAACTGAGCCAGGTACTATAGAATATGATTCAGTGTAGAACTGGGTGAGGTGCTATAGAATGTGATTCAGTGTAGAACTGGGCCAGGTACTATAGAATGTGATTCAGTGTAGAACTGGGCCAGGTACAATAGAATGTTATTCGGTGTAGAACTGGGCCAGGTACTAAAGAATGTGACTCAGTGTAGATCTGGGCCAGGTACTATAGAATATGATTTGGTGTAGAACTGAGCCAGGTACTGTAGAATATGATTCAGTGTAGAACTGGGCGAGGTGCTATAGAATGTGATTCAGTGTAGATCTGGGCCAGGTACTATAGAATATGATTTGGTGTAGAACTGAGCCAGGTACTATAGAATATGATTCAGTGTAGAACTGGGCGAGGTGCTATAGAATGTGATTCAGTGTAGAACTGGGCCAAGTACTATAGAATATAATTCAGTGTAGAACTGGGCCATTTACTATAGAATGTGATTCAGTGTAGAACTGGGCCAGGTACTACAGAATATGATTCAGTGTAGAACTGGGCCAGGTACTATAGAATGTGATTCAGTGTAGAACTGGGCCAGGTACTATAGAATATGATTCAGTGTAGAACTGGGCCAGGTACTATAGAATATGATTCAGTGTAGAACTGGGCAAGGTGCTATAGAATATGATTCAGTGTAGAACTGGGCCAGGTACTATAGAATGTGATTCAGTGTAGAACTGGGCCAGGTACTATAGAATGTGATTCAGTGTAGAACTGGGAGGGGTAATATAGAATGTGATTCAGTGTAGAACTGGGCCAGGTACTATAGAATATGATTCAGTGTAGAACTGGGCCAGGTACTATAGAATGTGATTCAGTGTAGAACTGGGCCAGGTACTACAGAATGTGATTCAGTGTAGAACTGGGCCAGGTACTATAGAATGTGATTCAGTGTAGAACTGGGCCAGGCATTATAGAATGTGATTCATTGTAGAACTGGACAAGGTGCTATAGAATATGATTCAGTGTAGAACTGGGCCAGGTACTATAGAATATGATTCAGTGTAGAACTGGGCCAAGTACTATAGAATATAATTCAGTGTAGAACTGGGCCAGGTACAATATAATATTATTCAGTGTAGAACTGGGCCAGGTACTATAGAATATGATTCAGTGTAGAACTGGGCTAGGTACTATAGAATGTGATTCAGTGTAGAACTGGGCCAGGTACTATAGAATGTGATTCAGTGTAGAACTGGGCCAGGTACAATAGAATGTTATTCGGTGTAGAACTGGGCCAGGTACTAAAGAATGTGATTCGGTGTAGATCTGGGCCAGGTACTATAGAATATGATTTGGTGTAGAACTGAGCCAGGTACTATAGAATATGATTTGGTGTAGAACTGGGCGAGGTGCGATAGAATGTGATTCAGTGTAGAACTGGGCCAGGTACTATAGAATATGATTCAGTGTAGAACTGGGCCAAGTACTATAGAATATAATTCAGTGTAGAACTGGGCCATTTACTATAGAATGTGATTCAGTGTAGAACTGGGCCAGGTACTATAGAATATGATTCAGTGTAGAGCTGGGACAGGTACTATAGAATGTGATTCAGTGTAGAACTGGGCCAGCTACTATTGAATATGATTCAGTGTAGAACTGGGCCTGGTACTATAGAATATGATTCAGCATAGAACTGGGCCAGGTACTATAGAATTTGATTGTGTAAAACTGGGCCAGGTACTATAGAATATGATTCAGTGTAGAACTGGGCCAGGTACTATAGAATATGATTCAGTGTAGAACTGGGCCAGTTACTATAGAATGTGATTCAGTGTAGAACTGGGCCAGGTACTATAGAATGTGATTCAGTGTAGAACTGGGCCAGGTACTATAGAATGTGATTCAGTGTAGAACTGGGCCAGGTACTATAGAATATGATTCAGTGTAGAACTGGGCCAGGTACTATAGAATATGATTCAGTGTAGAACTGGGCCAGGTACTATAGAATATGATTCAGTGTAGAACTGGGCCAGGTACTATTGAATGTGATTCAGTGTAGAGCTGGGCTAGGTACTATAGAATGTGATTCAGTGTAGAACTGGGCCAGGTACTATATAATGTGATTCAGTGTAGAACTTGGCCAGATACTATGGAATGTGATTCAGTGTAGAACTGGGCCAGGTACTATATAATGTGATTCAGTGTAGAACCTGGTCAGATACTATGGAATGTGATTCAGTGTAGAACTGGGCCAGGTACTATAGAATGTGATTCAGTGTAGAACTGGGCCAGGTACTATAGAATATGATTCAGTGTGAAACTTGGCTAGATACTATAGAATGTGATTCAGTGTAGAACTGGGCCAGGTACTATAGAATATGATTCAAGAAGTGAGAAAGATTGAACAATATACCAGTAGTTGGAGATAAGAATACTAGGAAGACAAGGCTGTTCAAAATGTATACACAAGGGGATTATTGTTAAACAGGGCTATAGTACAGCCTGCATTTTTGGGGGTCGTACTAAAAATATTCTTGAATTATAGTTACTGATATACAGAAGTTAATACAATGTGCAGAGATGTGACTGGAATTTTTTGTCACCCATAGCAAAATTTGGATTGGGTCTTCAAAAAAGTCCCTACCTCCACTCTTCCGCTAAAACCACACCCAGCTAATACAATTTGCTATAGACACAAATCCAAACCTAATGCACGGCTACATTCTCTAGCTATATGTGAAAGGCAACTGCCAGCTGCGCATTACTGCCTACTATCTTGAAAATGTGACCCTGAATGGGTATTGTGGACAGCTGCATCAAATCAAATGGGGCAAATTGGTCACTTTGGAGCTATAAGAATGGCAGATGGGGGGACTTCCTTAGCAATACTCACATATGGACTGTAATGTATGATATTTGAGGGCTCTATCCAAGTTTATACTTAAGATGATAGTAGTCATCACAAGTCCACTAGGACTTTGTCCGAAAAGTAGCTACCATAAAAATTGTTAAATAACAGAGCCAGAAATAAGTTAATTTTCTTCAAGAAGTACAGATTATGAATATATACGTTTTGCATTTTTCAGTTCATACTGACTATATAATAATCTGCAGTCAATAAATCTGAGACAGGGCTGAAATTAGACAGCTGAGCCTAAATTACTCATGTTTCATCTGCATATCTGCACCAAGTTGTAATGTTATTATGTATAGATCAAAGCAGTTATCGTCAAAACCCCGTTTTCCCAATTTTTAGACAGGGTTAGGGTGTTACATGAATATTGGTGTGACTAAATATCCTAAAACTAATGCTACACCACTGAGTGGCTAGCTCTGACATGGTCTTCTATCCAAAGCACACACTCACAACATAAGCTAGAAGACTTGTTAAAAATCAGGCAAAAAATCGGAAATAATCTGTCAGTATTGTTTTTGCAGAATGTGCTTCTGATATGTATATTTTCGCAGCAACTGTAAAAAAGCTGTCACAACAACTTTTTCCTAAACACACTAATTGTTCCCTTGGTATTTCTAAGTAATCCTCTGATAATATTTAGACTTCATTCAGGCAAAGTGTTTGCCACACTTTCAGTTGACATACCACATCTAAATGCCACTGGAGTTTTCTGCACATGACATTTCCCTATATCTAGCCAGAGCAGATACTTCTGTGGTAGTTATTCTTAGCTATACTATAGGTTAATTCAACAATACGGTATATAACCAACCTACATTTTCCTGGAGATATGTTAGTGCCTTTCTTCCTTTGGTATACACAAATTTAAAAACAATCTAGGCAAAATCTACAGTGCTACTTAAAGATATAGAAGTCAGAAAGCAAACATTAATTTTTTTTGGTCACACAGCTTGTCCTTGGAAAGCAAACTTCCCCTGGCTTCTGTGCAAATACTGCCTAGTTGTAAATAGCTCCCCTCCCAACCAGGCCAGTCCAAAATAAATAGTTTCTAACTTACTAAATAGTAAGAACTTGAAATAATTCAATATAAATATAAAACTGCAGTAAATAGTCCTGAAATGAAACTACTGTCAAAAGAAATAACAATTATTTTTTTTGTTCAGGTTATTATGAATACCACACAGCTGATATGTGTACAAATAGCCACATATGCTGACTTGTCCCATATCTAGTATGAACTTAAAGTATTGTACTGGTCAAGCAAACCTGTTCTTTGTTATAATTGTTGATACACAAAACAGAACTATACTAAGCCAAGAGATATATAATTTGAAATTAACCATTCAAATGTAATCTCCCTTATTTCAATACACAGATGAAACAGTCTGCAAATGGCACACATATCAAACATCTCATGATGGGACTGAGTGCCCAGTTCCAACTTGCCCATTCCAGGGGTGGAGGAGGTGGCTGTCCAAATGACTGTACTGTAGACACCGATCAAGTATCAGGTACAACAATACAAGTGTGCACTTGATCCCTGCCATGCTGTGCCATGTGGATAGTAGTCTTCGTGGGGTGAAGGCACAAACGTACACACCCTTATGTTGCACCCCACATCAATGAGCATGTGCATAGCCACCAAGGGGAAGGGTTAGGTTCATAAAGTGAGAAATAAAAACAGTAACTGTTTAAACAATGGCTCCCTTTACTGACAACTGCCTCACTGGAGATTTAGTTCATGAAAAAACGTTTGGTAGATGGCAGGCATCTGGGCTAAAAAGACATAAAAACACACAGCCTAATTGCCTGCTAAGATATTGTATAGAATAACATACCAAGGAATAGCAGTTGAAGGCATGAATATTTACCATGACAATATCAAAGATCGATATGAGTGCTGATGTATGCAAATAGTTAATGAGTACATACTGTCTGTATAGGGAAAGAACCAGTATGTGAGGAGTGGGATGTATGCAAATAGTTAACGAGTGCATACTGTCTGTATAGGGAAAGAACCAGTATGTGAGGAGTGGGATGTATGCAAATAGTTAATGAGTGTATACTGCTGTATGGGAATGAACCAGTATGTGTGGAGTGAGATGTATACAAATATTTAATTAGTATACTGTCTATATAGGGAATGAACCAGTATGTGAGGAGTGAGATATACACAAATAGTTAATGAGTGTATACTGCCTGTATACAGAAAGAACCAGTATGTGAGGAGTGAAATGTATACAAATAGTTAATGAGTGTATACTGTCTGTATATGGAAAGAACCAGTATGTGACAAGTGAGATATATACAAATAGTAAACAAGTATATTGTTAAACAGAAGAAAAAAGAGCAAACCGGCACTCAGGCAGCACAACTCTTTATTTTTAGCGCTTTCGTCTGCTGTAAGCTTGAATTCCTCAGAAAACATAATCACCTAGGTCATTTCCTTTTTATATATAAAATCACATGACTTCATTTAATTAAACATTTAAATTAAAAAGATGTATATGTCTCTCTCTCTCTCTCTCTCTCTCTATATATATATATATATATATATATATATAAAACTTCAATAAACCATGAAGATCCTCACTAAACAATGAATCTAAAATTATTAATTTTAAAAAAGACATCATATTAGCAGCAGAGACAAGTAATCCTACCCATCAATATACATGCGTCCTTACTATTATGTAAATAAACCCTACTATTGATGGTGTTGCTAAAAATACACTTTAAAATAAAAGCATATATGTAACTGTGAATTCACATATGGAAATCTGCCTTCAATTTAAGGTAACTAGAAAGACTAACAGTTTCATTCAGCCCTGGAGGGACCATTGCGTTGCATCTTAACTTAATTTCCCAATAATCTTACCAAAGATGAACAAAATTTATTATTTGAAATCATGGGAAATAAAAAAATTAGATTGATGAAACCTGACAAAGGGGGAGGCTTGGTAGCCATGGATCAAGAGACTTATATTCAAAAGATGCTTCTACACTTATATAGTGAAACTTATGAGGAAACATCCATTAATCAGCTTAATATAGCATACAGACACACTGATATTACATTACTTGACCTGTTGCTAGACAACCAAATAACACTTGCTGAACTGAATTATTTAGAGCAGGCTAATCCACGTGTTCCTATGATCTTTGGTATACCAAAGATGCATAAATCTATAGTTGATTCTCCCCTTAGGCCTATAGTGGACGCTAAGGTGTCAAAAACATTTTCTATGGCCAAGTTTATAGATATAAATCTTAAAAGAATATTAAAACAGTTTCCACATATTCTACAGGACTCATGGGACTGTCTCAAGAAAATTCAACAGGGAATATATAGTGAACAAGTGATATTTGCAACAACTGATGTTCGTGACTTGTTCACAGTGATTCCCCACGATGAGGGAAGTTAATATGTTCTATGATTTTCTTTGTAAATATTCTGGCTTTACACACTCCAGAATACCAATGTTTCAGACAGTTATGGATATGATTTTGAGTAATAATTTTATCCTGTTTGAAGGACATTATTTCAAGCAAAAAAATAAGAGTAGCCATGGGGACCTCATGTGCGCCCCTGTTTGCTAATATTATCCTTGCTAAATGGGAAATTGCTAAGGTTTTTACTGTAGAATTATTTGAATGGTGTATTTTCTATGGCTGTTATTTGGATGATATTTTAATCCTATGGCGAGGAACTGAGGGGTCACTATATGAATTTATTGACTACTTGAATAGTAGTACATCATTTTTACAGTTCACTATTAATGTTAATGACAGTATTATACATTTTTTGGCTATTACTGTTATTAAGGACCATGACAATAGTAGATTTATTTCTACACTTTACAGGAAGCCAACCTACTCCAATACCTTGCTACATTTTTCTAGTGCCCATCCACTTCATCAGAAGATATATTTGGTGAAGGGGCAAGGAGTTAGGTTGGCTAGAATGGTTAGTGAGAATGACCTATTTCTTAACGAAATAGGTACTCTTAAGAATATGTTGTTCACAAGAGGCTATCCTTTGTCTTTTATGGAGCCCATTTTTCAAGAAGTTATCAATAAGAGAGATGGAGGAATGTTTTTCCCTTTACTAAGATCTATACCTAATGTTAACAGTGAAACTGGGATTATTGATAATAATTCTTCTTTTTCACACTCCATGATTCTTACATTTAGCCCATTATATGGAAAAATAAAAGAAATATTAAATTTGAATTGGGTGTTATTTGATATTGAACAACATTTTAAAAATAAACTTGGTGACCACCCTATTGTGGTCTATAAGAAGGATAAATCATTCAAAAATCTATTAGAAATAGATGCAACAAGAAGGATTAAGGGGAGGATGGTTAAATGTGGACACCAATGTTCTCATATGATGGAAATGGATTTTTTGTTTATTAAAGGCCATGGCTGCGTGTTTTTGAAGCAAAGGTTCAATTGTTTTAGCAAAAGTGTTATTTATATAGCCATTTGCCAACAGTGCCAGAGTTTCTATATAGGTAAAACCATTAATTGTTTTAACAGGCGAGTCTATCAGCATCTATATGACATTAGTAAGAACAATCTTAAAAATGCACTTTTTAAACATATTAATGGGAACCTGGGGCACTATTTTAAATTTAGTGCTGTAGAGCAGGTGAATAATAACAGTAGAGGGGGTCCTTTGGACACCTTTTTTGGAATATCAGGAATTGATGTGGCAGTTAAGATGTAATGCAATGGTCCCTCCAGGGCTGAATGAAACTGTTAGTCTTTCTAGTTACCTTAAATTGAAGGCAGATTTCCATATGTGAATTCACAGTTACATATATGCTTTTATTTTAAAGTGTATTTTTAGCAACATCATCAGCATTAGGGTTTATTTACATAATAGTAAGGAAGCATGTATATTGATGGGTAGGATCACTTGCCTCTGCTGCTAATATGATGTCTTTTTTAACATTAATAATTTTAGATTGATTGTTTAGTGAGGATCTTCATGGTTTGTTTAGTGAGGATCTTCATGGTTTATTGAAGTTATATACATATATATATATATATATATATATATATATATATTTTTTTTTTTTATTTAAATGTTTAATTAAATAAAGTCATGTGATTTTATGTATAAAAAGGAAATGACCTAGGTGATTAAGTTTTCTGAGGAAGTCAAGCTTACAGCAGAAGAAAGTGCTAAAAATAAAGAGTTGTGCTGCCTGAGTGCCGGTTTGCTCTTTTTTTTCTGTTTACTGGTTTGTTCGTGTGCTGTGTAAACTAGTATACTGTCTGTATGGGTAAAGAATGAGTGTGTAAGGAGTGAGGAGGAAATCATATGGGACATTTTATAACATTTGAAAGTGGTAACAGAATATGAAAATTAAAATACATATGGTGAGGAAAGAGAACAGTGTGATAAAATATATCAAAATTACCAAAAATGATTATGAGTACTAGCATGAATTCTAACTTCAACTTTTCTTGCATGTAAAACGTTTTATTGCATATTAAAAACCTGTCATGGGAGTTTGTATAGGCTTAGCCACTCTCTGAACTTGGGTCATCTATTTCATGGCAGGGATTTTATGCCACTATGTGACAGCCAGAATTTTACCCATGCTAATAATATAGGCTGTAATACGTTCCATATTTAACCTTTGTATAATAATTAGAAACAGCCCATGATCACCTTGAAAACGAGTTATACTTAATAGTACTTTGCCTTTTTAAATCCTTTGTCTGACTGATTAATTATTTCAAGCTTTGGAATGCATGAAAAGTGCAGTCTGAAGTATTGGCCAAAGGCAGTATATACATTACGCTTCTTCCTCATTCAGTGTGTAGCACTGATGTCATCCCACATCACTACATGATGTCATCCTACTGCATATCGTCTTTTCATCTGGCCTTCCATGTCTTCATGGATCTTTCTTAGTTTTACCTTCATCTGAAGGTGTGCCAAGCTGTAATTGCTGATCCTTTCCTATCTGCTGATTTTTATCTGTTCATGTATTTCATCAGCAATCCACGGTCATTTTGAGTCCAGTCTCTCCACAGGAAAGGAGGACAAGCAATAGTTGCTCATATATATTTTTCCGGTTTACTTTTACATGCTTGAGACTCAGAATGTCAAGTCAAGCTCTTCAAAACGTGAACACCAACACATGTCCAAACTTTCCCCTCTGGACCTATGCTAGCGCTCGATCATTGGTCTGGAGCAGTAGGGAGTTTTGGTATTCAGTGTTTGTTTGCTCATTTAAGTATTCGGTAGTCCGAGTTTTGGTGTATGGTTTTGCTTACTGCTAGACTTGACATTTTGAGTCTTGAGTGTATGATACTAAACCTAATTTCAAAACTTTCTTGCCATTTGACCCCACTCATCAAGCATCCCTGTTTAAAAACTTTGGTGAGAGGCAAAGCAAACTATCATTTTGACTATATTTTATCACAGAATGATACAGCCTTAATCTGGTTTTCCATATCTTAAGTGGTTCTTCAATGTGCTAGGATAGATGCTAATCTTGTACATTAGAACTTTACTATAAGAAGTATATGCTTGAGCAAAAATACAAAGTACCTTTAAACCTTCATTAGCAATATATTATTTGGTCCATCTGTAGAAATCTTTGGACAGCTGTTACTCTAACAGTGGGGAATGTGAAAACTGACAACTTTTTAAAAGTGTTAGCAATGTTTCTACTTTTATGTTCAAACACAATGTAGTTTTACCTCAGCAGGAAATAAGCTAACAAAATAATTAAATCAAAAGCTAATTTAGTAAATGTCAAGGAAGATGAGATCAAATACAGAATGCTGCATAGAACTTATATTGCCTAGACATCATTTGTTTTCAGTCACAGCTCATTAAAGTTGTGGCAACAGTGATAAATTAGCATAATACTTAAATGTCTGAACATTTTCTTCGAATTAACCACCTCCTGCTTGATGTTTTAGTAAACATTCAGCAAACGTTCAACACTGTTATTAAAGCACTTTAAAGCCTTTTTCCACAAATTGTAATAGAGGGTTAAGAGACGACTACATATTACGCAGTAAAATCGATACCACAGCATTTATTCAACAATAATCTGCAGCTGCTATAGCAATAATTATTTCACTGCCAGAGTTACCAGGAATTTTGTTATTTCCATACCACAGAACCATAGTTAGGGTGGGTCAAAGGAGGGTTTGCCCTGGCAGAAGGGTTTACGGGACCCAATTTGCAGCTTTGCCAGGATTCAAATAACTCCCTGGCTAGAAGAGCAAATATAGAAAGCATGAATCGAATCAGCTGTGATCACTCTTTTGCAACAGATTAAATGCTTAAATGAGAGTCAGTATGCACAGACAACAGAGAGCCAGTGTATATGTACATAAGCTATTTGCTATGTTCACATACTGATTTCTGCAAAAGTAAGTACTTTCATTCATACATTGCAGCAAGGAGGAAACTGTTTATTAAAATGTATGAAGAAATGTGACTGCAG
The DNA here is from genome assembly GCF_019279795.1 of Protopterus annectens. NCBI lineage: Eukaryota > Metazoa > Chordata > Ceratodontiformes > Protopteridae > Protopterus > Protopterus annectens. The sequence continues at coordinate 178,096,526 of NC_056745.1, read as the reverse complement.
CTTGGTCCTGAGGAAGGGATGCCTGCTGGGATTATCTAGTAGCGAACCGATTGATCGAGCTACAGCTCTTCCCCACCCATGCAGTTGTGTTGTGTTCTGTCACTCTCCCCTACTGCTGCTACCTTGTCCCCCTAAAATACACATCAAAACTGTTCCATTTCTGCATAATTAAGAAATGCATATAATTTTCCTGTTGTATTTCAGATGCCAGATTCTGTCTGCTTGTTAATCTTATAAACTGTATCCACAAATGATGCCTTGCAATTTGTGTGCATAAAAAACAGGAATGCATTTCCTGATGCAGAAAATAATAACTTGACAAGAACTATTATTTTTTTTGTTAGCATATGAGTTTTTTTTAAAGCTACACATTTTACTGTATTTTGCAGCAAATTAAAACTTACCTAAGCAGGCACATTTCATTATTGAATGTTATACTCCATTTGGTCAAGGCTAAGTGAACCATATGCTCTAAATCACCTTCAAGTTGCATGACAGGAGATATTACTGATTTCATTGTAGACATTGGGAACACTGGATGAGACCTGACTTTCTTCTGATAAGAGTTTCTTATCTTTTCTGGATCCTATATAATCTTGTGATAAGAAAACGAGGGCTTAGTTTCATACAGATGCCCTGCACTCTTGCATAATGCTTGTGCACCTTGGCAAGCATTGTATGGCAACATACGCACTAATTAAATATCCAAAACAACACAGGCAGCACTTTGGTGCAAATAGCTCTACTTCAGTGTACATAATTGAGTAGCTCAGCAAATATGCAAGCTGATGTATTGGTGCAGTGAAATATGTGCAGAGAAGAGCAGCAGAATCAAAAGAGCTGCTGCAAGCTTGTGCACAAACCTTGTGGAACAAAAATCATATAAAGGATTTGCTGCAAGCACTAACATGTCTTACAGAAGGAGCACACAAAAAGGTACATCAAACTATATAGTCATACAATATTTTCAGCTGCAGAGCTGTGGTATCCGCATATGTGGCACCTGTCAGATGTATGAAAGGGAAGGAAAGAGGTGTATAGGAAAGTAGGAAAATGGGAAAGGTACAAACAGAGGAATATCAGAAGGAGATGATACAGGAATGTGCACGGAGGAGGGGGACAGTCAGGCAGCACTTTTTATGGGGATAAGGCCTCTTTTTTTTCTTTATATATAGAGAAGAAAAGAAGGGGAAGTGAGAAAGTAAAATAATGTTAAGAATGGGGGTAGGTCTGCATGCAGGAAAAGGCAGACACATATACAGTAGCACAAACAAGCAAACAAACAAAAACAAACAAAAAGACAAACAAACAGACAGATGTGGACATGCACACACTGTGATGGGGAGATAAGGACTGGGCAGAAACAAACAGCATAGAAGTGATTATGGAAAGGGCTGGGCAATGCACAGGGTATGGAGTGTGACCCAAGAGGAATGGGTCATTCAAGCCTGGGAATTGGGTGAGATATTAGCAGCAGCATTTCATCTGCTACTCCAGCTAAGTGGGCATTACTGTGACCAAACACCAGACTGCTGGACAGGGGAGATGATGATATTGGCCATAACCTCTCCTTGTTGCCTGATTGTCAGGGCCAGTAGGCTGAGCATATCTGCAGTGTCCTGTAGGTGACTATTCACTCAGACCATTTACCTGCCTTCTGCTCTCCAAACTATCTACTCCAGTTGTGATTGGGGCACCTTGGACAATGATGCTGAGTTATCTCTTGGTGAGGGGCCAAGAACCCCCTTCAGTGAAGTACTCCTAACTTAATCGCATTCATTGACCTCAGCTATGGCTTTAGCAGGAGTGGGCCTTGGAGGAGCTACCTGCTGAGAATATCTATCACATGGACCTGCAGGGAGAAGACACAAAAAGGAAGTTTGTCATACATTAATCAATCTTGCCAATGGACTAAATGTATTTATAACATAGGTCAGCATTTGTCAGTAGAATTAACCCTGCTGGCAATGAGTCTTTCTAGCCTTCTGCAATAGATAACACAGCTTGTGTCTGATTCTCCTTGTGCTAAAACAGAAAGGGCCAAAAGAGAGAACTATGACAGGGGTTAAGGCCAAGAGAGAGAATTATGACAGGGGTGAGGGCCAAAAGAGAGAACTATGACAGGGGTGAAATGCGATTCTAGAACAACACTGATAACCTCCATCCCCATGCGTAATATTTGAACTGTATCTTACTGAAATTGGTACACCTTGTTTGCTGTAGCATAGACTAGATCCAGCCCTGCTGAATCTAGCTTTGTTTATATGCTTGTTGTTTGTTTGCTTGTTATTTCCCTGGAACGCTAATTCTACCTAATACGTGGCTTCTCAGTGCTTCTGTGGATCACTAGTGATATCTGCATTGCTTACTGTACTTATTTCCTTGTTTCACTTGAAAGAAAATTACTGTTTGTCGTTTTTGCATTTAAGTTACCTGTAACACATTGCACTTAAGTTACCTGGCACTTGCTCACTAAAGCAATTATATAAGTCAGCACTAAAAATTAAAAGCACTACACCCTCAATCCCCACTGGCCCTTGTTTTCAATTATTAAGGAATTCCCAGTATTATTCTAGCATGTCCAAAGGTCAGTTGTCAATCTCCTCTCTGGTCCAGCTGGTGAATCTGGGAATCTTGAGGCAATGTTACAACTGCCTCATGTACACAGACAACCCTCTCCTCCTCCCAACAAATTCCAACACATGTGAGAGATGCAACCATATAGCCAAACTGGAGGCTAAGCTCTCTCAACTCAGTACTGGCATAACCAGTCAGGAGGAGAAGGAAACCACACTCACTACAATTCCAGTCTCACATAGACCTACCACGACAGCAAATCAAACACATAATCACACAAAACATACTAGGAGGCTCTAAATAAAGATCTGCCTAAACAGCAGAGACCTCCAAAGTAGACACCCAAGCAACCACTACCCCAAAACAAAACATGTGCAACACATATCTCACAAAGCCAGTGTGCCGAACAGTCACAGCCCTTAAGACTAAACAACACACCTGATACACTTGTAATAGGTGACTCTATCGTCAGGCACACTGATGTCCCGCTCATCAGGCTGAACAAGAAGAGGGTCATGGTGAGCAGCCTGTCGGGCGCTAGGATCCGCCACATAACACAAGCACTCAGGTCACTCCAAGGCAAGTACAAATATGACAGTCATTGTCCATGCTGGTGTGAATGACCTGAGACTTACCTCCCTGGACTACATGAAAAGAGACATAAAGGAGCTCTCTGAGCATGTAGCCCAGGCCGGTATGACCCTGACCTTGAGTAGCATCTTACCCTCACCAAGAATGATGCCACAATATGAAGACAAGATGATCAATTTCAACAATTGGCTTAAGTACTGGTGTCATTCAAAGGGGATCCAGTGCCTGTCAGCTTGGGATGATATGCTCGACAAGCCACGATGCTTCGCTAGGGATGGCTTGCACCTGTCACCCCTGGGCTTTCGGATATTGGCAAAGGCTCTTGCTACCCCATAGTGCCTTTTTTAGGCAAGGCTCAAAAGACAAACCCACCTCCATAGGTATCACAAGGGATAAGAAACTAAGAGTAATGCTACTCAATGCCAGAAGTCTAAACCTCAAGATGCATGCACTCAAAACTCTCCTTAGCATGGAGAACATCGATATGTGCAGTAACAGAAACCTGGTTCAGGGCTCCCGAGAGCACCCCAGCACTACCAGGTTATACCTCATACCATGCTTTTCAGCCCCAAAACTTGGACCGAACCACAAAAGCAGGGGGAGTATCGATATTCATCAAAGATACCCACACCTCCAGGTTGGTGGCAAAGCACGAAGCATCAGAGACTATCCATGTGCAACTAACAGTGGGTAAAACTGCCTTCCAGTTTATAGCCTGCTACAGACCACCCTCCCAAACCCAGGAACCCCACTCAGCCTTCCTGAGAACACTGGAAAATATGAAGGTCTCTCCAAACACCATTATATTGGGCGACTTCAACTACCCAAACATAGACTGGGAGCATTACTCTAGCTCCAACACCCTAGCCCAAAGGTTCCTAGAATTTATAAACTCCAATGCTATGGAACAACATGTTACCACTCCCACAAGAGGGGAAAACATACTGGACCTGATCATCACCAACATGGGGACTCTATGCTCCAGACCAGAAGTGTATCCCTCACTGGTAAGATCAGACCATAAACTAATCTCACTGGATATTCACATCCCGACCCCACGCCCTGCCCAGAAAACTACAGTGAAAAACTTCTCTAAAGCAAATTTCACACTCCTCAAAACTGAGGTGGAATCCTTCAAAGCCCCCGGGCCTGTGGAAAATACGGCCCAGACCACAGAATCCTTTATAAATGCATTCTATGAACACCTTCAGGAATGCATGGATCATGCGATCCCAAATAAAACCAAGACCCAATCCTCCAAAGGCAGATGTCCTGTCTGGTGGACCCCAACCATAAACAAACTATACAATAGAAGGAGGAAGCTACTAAATGACAGAGCAAAATCCCAAAAAGGGAAGGCATCACTGATCAGTATTAGCAAAAAACTACGGGCACTCATAAAATTGTCTAAGGCCAGCTTCGAGAGAAAAATTGCACAGGACACTAAGGATAATCACAAGGCTTTCTTTAGTTATGTTAGGAACCTGGGTGGTAATTCCCAGATATACTCAGAATTAGTCCAAAATGACAAAAAATACACTGAACCCACAGACATTGCCAACATCCTAGCTGACAGGTTCAGCGCAAACTCCCCCCCCACCAAAAGGGCAAATATCTATCCCAGCAGAGTGCTTCCCCTGACATCTCAGATGCTCAGGTAAGAGCCGCCTCTCCAAAGCAAAAACACAGCATCAATGGAACCAGATGGTGTCCCGGGCTGCGTCCTACATGAACTCCAAGAAGAGCTAAACCCAAACATAAAACTACTGTTCAATCTCAGCCTTACTACAGGATATGTGCCCAAAGAGTGGCGTACAGCAACAGTGGTCCCTCTCCATAAAGGTGGTGCCTCAACGGATTCTGGAAACTATTGCCCCATAAGCCTGACTAGCTTGGTCTGCAAAGCTATGGAAAGGATCATCGTGGACCTCATAAATAAAGATATTGGGGACCTACAGACACTGGATCCTACCCAGTTTGGCTTTGTTAAAGGCAGATCCTGCCTCTTAAACCTGGATGATTTCTTTGAAACAGTCACCAAGGCCATTGACGAGGGGAAGGTGGTCCACACAGCCTACCTGGACCTCGCAAAAGCCTTCGATACAATACCCCACTCAGGCATTATAGATAAGCTCACCAGCTTAAATATAAACCCCTATGTCACTAGATGGATTGCAAACTGGCTCAAGGACAGAACCCACATGGTTAGAATTGCTGGAGCCATGTCAGACTCCAAACCAGTTACAAGTGGTATCCCACAAGGCTCAGTCCTGGGACATCTCTTGTTCGGTATATATTTCTCGGAGGTACAGGCCAACACAGAAGGACTGTGGCTGACCAAGTTCGCAGATGACTGCAAACTGGGCACCATAATCGACTCTCCAGCTGACACAAGCATCCTCCAAAAGGGCCTCATAGAAACAGACAACTGGTGCCAGAGCCATGGCCTCAAGCTAAATGCCAAAAAGTGTATAGTCATCCCCTTTGGCAAAAACAAAGTGCCCACAAATTACCACATAGGTGGTAATCCATTAAGTACAGAATAAGTAATTAGGACCTGGGGACCCAAGTTGATAGCAATCTCTCATTTGACAACCACGTGGCCAAAGTGGTTAGAAAAACATTTATATAGCCCACCTAATCATGAAGGGATTCACATCTAGATCAGGGGAGGTCATCGTGCCTCTTTACTCATCCCTCATCAGGCCCATAATTGAGTACAATGCCCCTTTTGGGATGTACCTTACCAGACACCTGCAGCAACTGGAAAGACCCCAAAAGTACCTCACCAAGAGGATCAAAGGGCTCAAACAGATGCCATATGCTGCCCGGTTAAAGAAACTCCAGCTCTACTCAGTGGCATACCGCCTGTTCAGAGGCGATCTGTGCCTGATGTATAAAGCCATGTCCAACCCGGAATTAATGGACATGCTAGACCTCAGAAAATCCAAATCCCATCGAGCTACGTGCTTGAGAGACTTGAACCTCAGTACTGAAATAAATAGGACATGCTGGAGGGACAGATTCATAACCCAGAGGCTCCCTTCACTCTGGAATAAAATCCCAGTCCAGGTTAGGCAGAGTCCCTCATTGACTCTCTTCAAGAGGAATCTTGATGAGTGGATGGGAGATCGTAGGTTTACCCCGGGTATCACTTCTGTGTCACTGTTAGACAGAGGCACAGCATACTAACCTCGAAAAAGGGCATAGCAAAATAAATTTAAAATGGGTGGCGAAAGCCAAACACATTCTGGCTAGGCTTATAAATGCCCTAGGGCAGATAGCCTAGTATGAACCTATGAACCTATGTTCCAGTAACTGCAGCAGGCAGCTGACTGTGAGTTGTGCCTGCGTTAATATACCTTCACATAAATAAGCCTCTGGCACATACAGGGGCACAACAGGTAATGTGCATGCACCTTGACATGGGGCAGCATAACCCCACCACATATCAGGTCCCCACAAAAACACAATAGATTTAGATGACAGTTTAAACCATGTGGCATCAACACTGCCACCTGAAAGAGGTATCACACAGTACCACACACACCTGTGGTTTGCTGAGTTAAGAAAAAGACCTACCAATAAGAAGAACAATTCCCCATACAAACTTAAAACAATGACAATGCGATCCACTTATATTATTATTTGCAGTGAGGCTGTTGACTGACCTCCACCTCCCACACATGAGCTTTATCAGAGTGGCAACATCCAAGGTCATTGTATCAATGCTTATACATTTTTTTTGTCCTTGTAATTGTAAGTGTGTCTGTTAGTAGATTGGCAATGTTTTCTAGGTCTGAGTATTTAATATAAGTTACTATTAGCTCTGCTGAGTGCAGGGCATTGTTTTTGAGGTTTCTAACATAGTTAAGGGTCACTTTGTAGTTATCCTTCACCTGGGTGGCCACGTTTGCCTCATATCTGGCTTTGTTTGATTTTATCGGGGGCCCCAGAGTTCTTTGTTTAAATTAGCAAGTATGTTTTTTTGGCATCTTATGAGTTAATTTTATTTTTGCCTGCAATGAGATTTTTCTTATATTGGGGGTTTCACCATAGGGGATTTCCTTTTGAAATTGGCATTGGATTACCTTCTGAGGGGGAGCAGATGCAGCTATGCAGCTATTTACATGTACATGGAATTCGGCATTAAAGGATTCCTTATAAGTAATGGGGTTATCAAGATGGAAGATGCTTGTGAATTTTATCAGGTCATCACACAGTTTTAATAGACTAGCCTTTGCATAATCTCTGAATACTGAGTTATTTGAAGTCGCTTCATGCTTCCGTCTTGTGGTAAATGTGACTGATTTGTGGTTTCATTTGACCAGAGAAGAAGTTACAATTGGTGGAATACAAAGCTACCCCAAATTGATAAGGACCAAATCAAGGATTTTGGCACCTCTGATTGAAGTGCAGAGTAAGTCACCTAGAAAGTTTGCATTGCTGAAGTTTAGAAATTTCTGGACATATGTGCTTGATGTTTGAGGATAATAACTATCCGAGTTTATGAAGAGGTAATTAAAGTCTCTTAAGAAAATGCTGTTTGGCTTACTATATAGGGACTCAATACTAGTTAAAGTAGAAAATGTGGGCAGAAGGGGATGCAGAGAGGGTCCTATATTAAGCTATGCTATAATAAGGGGTTTTGTTAATAGTTAGTTGGACATGGAGGAGTTCATGGTTATTATATTGTATAATGAGTCTGGAGGTGAATTTTTCTTAAGAATATGGAGACATCATCCCCTTTGCTGTCTTTTTCTATTGCATTGAGCTGAATGGGTGATAGGAATTTAAATTCTGCACTGATCAAGTGTGATGATGCATTTATCAATATTTTCCAGGTTAAGGAGTTATTGTAGGGAGTAGCATTATTTTTTGGATGTTGTTAAGGATCCTAGCATTGAGCAACAATACTTTGATGTTATTCAGACATATTTTTATTATGCTGGAAGCTTTGGGAGACTGACATAGGATCATAGGATCATAGGGTCATAGGAAGTTATTAGACTAATGGCCCTAGAATACTTACAAGCCTAGCCAAATTTTCCCCTTATTTCCATAATCAGCACCTATTGTCCCTGTCCAAGAGGGACACAGGTAGGTGGAACCCCCGGGGTGAATTTACAGTTATACATCCGATCATCCAGACTGTGTTTAAAGAGGGCCAATG